>NC_048290.1:9033650-9096150 GCF_009762535.1 Notolabrus celidotus | reverse complement strand
GATTGCAGATGTGTGTCTGCAAATATTGTCTGACAAATGCGTTCATATATTGTGCCCATTTGTCCCTGCACAACACCCCCGCCCTTCATCTCTCTGTGAAGACATTAAGGCACTACGGGCAAGTCCCACAGGATGCACAAAGCTCACAATGGACACACTGTCAACAAACAAACACACACACACACACACACACACACACACACACACAGACACACACACACACACACACACAAATCTGTGCAGCACAAGTTTAGTTTTACGTGTCAGACACTGACAATAGAGCTCTAAAGTCATGAGGTCATGATAAAAGAAGACTTCCTATATAACAAGGTGAGGTCATCTATGTGTCACAGGTGTGCTGTAAAACCTTGCAGTGCTTAACTCTTAATGACTTCGACATCATATACTTCTTGGTTTTGTGAGCGACACAGTTTGATTTAGTTTGTACATTTTTAAAGTCACATATGCATGTTTCATTCTGCAACTGAGTGACATTAACATTCTGTTTGACGTTGATGTCCTGCTCACTTTATATGTATTGCAATGGTTATATATAGATACTGGATGCTTACACTTTCCAACTATACTGAGTCATAGCCCGCCGCAGCATCCTTGACTCGGATGACATCAATGCACCTTTCTATTCAAACAACTCTGAACGAGGCAGAGAGCAAGGTGGACATCGTGAACCCAGGAAGAAAACGGGAACATGTTTCGACTTAATGAGGATGATGACAGGTTCTGACATAAGGAGCAGGAGTTCATGGGTTTTGCAAGCAGCCAACTGCTTCCCCGAGGTGACTAAGATGTGAAGACCTGTTGCACTGAATGAACTATTGGTGATTGAGCTGGCATGGCTAGCTTTAAGGCTTTTTTTTTGTCATTGAGCTGTTACTAAATCAAGACAAAATTTGTATTAAAGGGATAGTTTGTCTTTTTTAAGTCAGTAGTGTTTTACTGGAGGTGGGGGGACATGCACTTGGTGCAAATAGTGCTGAAACAAACTGGCTTTCGACCACCAAGTACAGCTCTGGAAATTTTCTAAGTGGAGCTAACATTGATGTTAATGTTTGGATCTGAGTTTCTAACAATTATTTATATTTCATTGTAAAATTGACCCCATCTGCAGTGGTTGACAGCCCCGCTTCCATGCTGATTCTTCACCCAGTTTCTTAAATGTACAGTGTGTGGAAATTGGACTATTAAGCAGTATTGCTCAAAGTGCTTGTCCAGGAAAGGAAGCTCCTGTGCTGATATGATAATTTTGATCATCCAAGTTTAAGTTTTTACCATCAAAAAGCTTAACCAATAAAAAGTCTTTTGCACACTACAAAAACTGCTCTCTTCCTCCTCTTCTTCCGTCTTACAGCCGGGGAATTTGGCTAAATACAAAAATGCGTATGCTGGACAGTTTGTCCTTTTCATGCCACTGTAGATACATGGCAGTGCAAGATGGCGGCCTCCATGGAAGGGGACAGCTCCTTCTGTAAATATAACAGGCTCATTCTAAGTTAACAAAAAAAAGTGTTAACAGGTGATTTTACACTAATCTAAACATATTTATACATTTTATATTTCAATTCTACCAAGTCTGTTCTTCTAATTTTCTGACTGTTTATAGAGCAGCACTGACACATTTTGTTTCTATTATATATAAAGAGGTGGGGTCCTAGGATTCTCATGTTAATGTACCAGAAATTCAAGCTTGGTGTGTAAGTTTTTATGTGTGATGTACTTTGTCTGCATTCATAACTATATTTAAGCGTATTTCCTTGAAGGGTTATCTTTCAAAGTCCCATAGAAATGGGTCTTAGCAAAAAATCCCAGCATACATAACGTGATTTAAACATTCACTGAAGCTTCCGCTCAACCAAGAAGACTAAAAATAGAGTCAGACAAAAACATCAGATTTCTGCAGAGCAGCAAGCAGACTGCAGTTTCCCAAACTATTACATAAAAAAATACATTATCCAGTTTTTACAATTATATTTTGTTTTTATAGTCAAAGGTTATGACATTCAAATCTTCTGCATTGGTTTACTGGCATCGAACTGGAGAATTAACACCATTTACAGTGTATCTTGATGAAACAACTCTTAGATCTCATGGCACAGTTAGACACGGCATTCTTTGTATTTGGAAACCAGGCTGGTTGGATAAACAAATGAACCTGCTACACCTAAGTGGCTTATTGAACCACACTGTACTCTCTCTGTCTCTCTTATTCACTCATTCACACACGCTCTCGTCAGTCTCTCACCTTTCTCCTCACTCTGTTATCTCGAGAGCCTCTCAGTGCTACTCAGGAGACAGGTTTTTTATATCCTCAGTGTGACATGGAACATTTGCTATTGAAAGGTAGAAGGCATACGCACCTGCTGTCTCTCTACACTCTGATACATTCCATTCCAAAAAGTTCAACAATGTCATGTTGCTAGAGCGAGGTTACACCAATGATCAAATAAACCAACCCTTTTACTGAAGCAGAAGAAGAAGTGGTGGAAGAAGAGACATACTTGATTACTCTCCAAGAGGAAATCCAATTTCTAGACTTTGTTGTTGAACATGCAATACACACGTAGGTCAGAAGTACATTACATGCACAAATAAAGTCCTTTACATAAACAGTAAAGGAGAGATGATACAGTGAGGGGGCTACACATGGATGGGGAGCCCCAAGCAGTTCGGGGTTTGTTGCCTTGTTCAAGGACACCTCAGTAGTGCCCAAGAGGTAAACTGGCACCTCTTCAGCTGCCAGCCCAATTTTCATACTTAGGTCCATACCAGGACTTGAATTAGTAACCCTCTGGTTTACAATCCAAGGGTGCCTTCTTGAAAAACCAAGAGCTACATAAGTCAAATAGTGCCCAATATGTCAAAACATCACACGTATCCCATTCCATTAACCACCTTGGAAACAACTTCCAATATCATCTTGTTAACATTAAATGCTAAGTATGAATGGACTGTGTGTTGCGCTTTCCTTCTTTTGAGACCACTCAAAGTGTTTCAACACTGTGCATCACAGTCACCCATCTACACACATTGATAGCAGAGGCTGCCTAAAGTGCCTACCAGTACTAGCCGTCCCAATTCATACGCATTCACACAATTGGTCGAATTAATAATGAATAATTGGATCATAGTTGACCCGATATGCACGTCATACGTTGGGTCTCAGGTGTAGCGCAGCCACCCACCACTAGCTGGGGCTGTAGCTGTAGTTAATGACTACTGCTGTAATGCTAGAATGTTCTACTACCCCATAGGATAAAGTCGTATGTAGGCTGTGTCTGGTTAGACTGACATATAACCAGTCGATTGGAGCAATGCGTAACCAGCGCAGGTATGTGGTCGTAACCTGCAAGGAGGACTTATGGCTGGTGGTGCTAGCTCTGCTAGTGTCAGCCCCACTTAGCAAACCAATTAGACAGCATTTACTCCAAGACCTTGTGGTTCTGTGACTGTTTTCTAACCTTTAAAAAGTATTTGCTTTGGAACATCTCTACTAAACGCCAACCATTGGATTGACAGAGCACCCACTACACTACGGAGCCAAGACACTGATATAAGTAAAGTAGCACCTTAAGAAGTTCCAGTCAATAAGGAGCATCTGATCTCAGGTCCACACAGACAAATATGGTAAGGACAAATTCAGCTACTTTCTTTGCAACAAAGTCCATCAAGAACAATAGTAGGCTTAAGCTACAGATAACATCTCCCTGCCAGTGGCCAAAGGTGGGAAGTGTTTCGCAATCCAAGAGAAGCTGGTAAACTCCACCATCAAAGGGATCATCTCCAGCCTGATGACGCGAGTCCCAAATATATAAAGAAATCCAACATTCTTAGCAAGGACACCACTGCACTCAGAGGAACTAAAATAAGCCCCAATACAAAGGAGCAGCTGTGTGCCATCATGCGAGACTCTCCATTTGGCCTATAGCTAGCTGAGGCAATCCCTTCTGACGAAAACAAAGCTATGGGCACATGTCCCCTGTAAGACCTCCAACTGTCAGGAGGTGGATAAGGAATTTATGTAAATGTAATTGCTGGGAACAACCCCAGGGAGACAGACCATTTTCAATGAGCTTCACCTGTACCTACATATTCAATGTACTGCCATGTGCCTCTGATGGTGTACGGCCACCTCTTCACGAGTATGCTAAAGTTGAGGCAATAAACAAACCGAAAGTCCTTGACCTAAATGACAGACAGTTCTGACAGCTGTGTCAGAAAAACGGCAGATTTGCACTTGCTTCAGGGAGCTCTTCGACCTCAATGTTCCTCTCTGGAAGGGGCAGCCCTTTTAGGCAGATTTGACCGAATGCAAGCTCAATATCAGGATCATGTTTTTAACATCCAGAAGGAAGGCAAAGGGGCAAGTCTTCTTTTTAGCCCACTGGCTGTGACAGTGCTTCTGCAGCCAGCCTCAAGTGGACACTCAAGGAACTGCAGTTTTTCAGCGTTGGCTTGGTATTTCCAGACGGGAAGTTGCCGCTGGGTCTCCACGTTATTAGAAAAGATGGTAGAAGACACGTTTTATAGATAAGTGACCAAAATCAATGGAAAAGACAAACGAGGAGAAATGACTGATTCACATTGTTGCTAGGATAAACACCGATGAATGATTGATGACAAATGACTAAATCTCTCTGTAGGTCAATGTCCAACACAAATTATACAAAATTACAAGACCAACTTCAATAAAACCTTCAAAATAACTGATGGAAAAAAACAATTAAATAGATAGTGAACCAACATTTAGTTTTAGAATTTCCTTAACAATACAATTTGATGCTTAACAGATATTAAAAATAAGTGTTAAGGTGAGTGGAGTTTTTTTTTCCAATTTGAATCTGGACTTGCAGGACATCCTGCTAAATATGAATAAGCTACACTTGAGCTGTTTGACTGATTTCTTGTGTACAATGTACTGACTGGTAAATCACAAGATAGCATGAATGAAGAAAAACTCTAATGATGTCATCAACACACAACTAATTCAGACAAAACAGCCCAAATATTCAAAAAATGACAGGTGGGAAATTTGAATCAGAGGAGCTGGACAATACTCCTGCTCGTCCAAATCAAAGTTAAAAAAAAAGAGAGACAGCAAAAACTTCTGAAAATAACTTGACAAAGTAAAATTATTCTTCAAAATAAAATCTGATTATATAAATGTGAGAAATCAAAAATAGTTGTGACCTCAAAGAGGACATCTGCACAACAGTTGTCATACCAGCCTGCGGACATTACAACTTACATTCACATGTTTAACCGAGGCATGCACACTGATATTAAACCATGAAAAATGCATGTCTACACACAAGCACAATAGTCCCAATCTCAGCATAACAGCAGCAGAAGTCTCCAGAAAGACCTCTCTGTTTGACCTTCACATTAGTAAAACAGATGACATGAATCACAGTACCTTGGACACAGGCATCTGGACGCGTAGTGTGCTTGCTCTCTTGTTTGTAAATGAGTTATTGTTAATGTTGTGTCCCAGAGTACAGCTGGCACAAAAAAACGGCACAGTTCAGCACATGTGCAGCCCAAACAGATACAGGCTTCTAATCCAGCGTGACCATAAGTGACTTTTTCTTCCTGTCCGATTTTCCGGATATGTCAATGCTTTATTTTTTCCTCCTTGTTCGGTCCCTTGTCTGTGTTAATGCTGCAGTCCCAGCTTCAACCCCCAGCTCGGCAATAACGTGCGTGCCAACGTGTGCGCAAAAGAGAGTGGAGCGAGAGAGAGCGAGAGAGAGCGAGAGGGAGAGAGATAGAGGGGGTAAAGAGGGATTTGGTGAAGGAGGGGAAATGAAGACAGATGGCATCAGGGAGGGAGAGAGAGAGAGGTGTGAGAGTGAAAGGAGGAAATGTAAAAATGTGATGTACTGGAAACGCAGGGGGAGTGAAGGTGATGAAAAGATCAAATGTAACCAACTCTCAGGGGACCAAAGCAGTCCTTGTCCTTCATTCTGTCTCCCCCACTCTCTCCCTCTGTCTGTCTGTGTGTCTCTCTCTTCCTCGTCATGCTATTTTTAGAAGTTGCTCTATGTCGCAAATCAAAGCACTGAATCAAAGAGGAGGATGTAAAGGACCATGTCTTTCACACCGCATAAGACACACAGACATAACCTTATCAGTAACAATGACCATGTCTTTGTGTCAGGCCTGAGGGGAGCTGTTCAGCCTTATCTAATCACATCATATGCTAAGAAACACTGTTCTTCATAGTTATTTGAAACAACACAAACAACACAGGCCAGTCTGCTGTCTCGCTCTCTGTCTCCTGCTAAAGGTATTCTTGTTTCCAGATGATGATGCATTAAGGAAAGATTGAGGAGGTGACTTTCAAAGGCAGTTTTATATTTATTCACTCTCCAGACTTGAACTCCTAATTAAGAATATGACATAAAACACTTTATTTAAATCAAAAGAACAGTTTAAAGGATTGTCAATACAGGATTTGATATGGCATGAGGTGTTCCTTATGGAATGTATGTAAAAATATTTTGTGTTACAACCTGGACTCATATCTTCATAGAATAAAAAATAATAATATAGAAAACATTACATTTTTAACAGAATATGAGTTGTAAATCTGTATTGTTTTGATCTTTTTATCCATTAAACATGGTGTGCAGTACTAGAAATAGTTATTTGTGTGGTAATATTTCCCCCATGCTTTTATCTTTGTGTTTTTCTTCTGGTTGTGTTCAAATGAGTTGTTCGAAGTCGTGTTGTGATATATAAAGCAATTCTTACAAGTGTCTTGATTTGGTAATCACATGGATGCAATTAAATGTGCTTAAAGATCTAGACTTTTACTTTTAATATTCAAATAAATGCTGCACTGCTACACTAGTGGGGTCTGAATCCATGAGTTAGAGGTAAGAGGCAGTTTCAGTGTGCATCTCAAAGTGCTACTTCTGTGAAATGCATTATATTTAATTTCATTTTAAAGAACAACACTGTTACATATCAAGAAATGAACTGGAGTTCATGTTAAAACTGTGCAGCACACTTATTGTATAAGGTGCATAACCAACAAAAACACCACAAAGCTCCTTTAACTCATTTTGGTTGTGATGCAGTTACCTGCTGACATCAGATTGATTAGTTGCACCTGTATGCTTAGCTCATTAGCTGCACCTGTTGGCTTAATTAGTCGGTGGTAGCTCAAAGTCAAAGTACATTGGTGATGTTTTGATTCTGTTTGACACAAAGTGCGTATTATTTTGGATTTGTGGACTGAGATGTCTGGGAGACTTTAAGTAGAAATGTGCAATTCAAAGACACAATGGTGTCGATATCTTCTATCACAGCAGGAAACAGTCGCTTCTGTGGATTAACTGTGTGCTAAAAGGAACAAAACAGCCTTTGACCTTGATGGCGTCATGATTCATACATTACAGCTGACAGACATATTTTGGATTTTGGATTTTTGTGTGGATATTTTTCATTTGTTTGACCATACCTGCAAATATAGTACCTACAAGCACTGGTGTGCAAATCTATCTGGGAAAACAAAGCTCATTGGTTTCACCCTGCACCTAAATGATGAGCTTCCAACTACCCTTCTTCACCATAAAGTAATGATTGACATTTAAGAAGTAGAAGATCAACTTGACTGTTTTCATCTGTTTCCACTCCGCTCTTTTTTTCTGCCTTCCTTCTGTTAATTGGTAGCAGAATGTTTTGAAGCCTTCAGTGTCGCTACTGTAATCACACACTTGCACTAATCAAAAGTGTCCTTGTGTTAAATAGAGCCCTCTTATTTGCAAATTATCCCAGCTCTGTTGCATGCTCAGTGGAGCAAACGTCACTCCTCAGAGTAGAGAATATGTGTAATTGAAAATGAATGGATTTCATGCTCCACTGTACCTTCTTAGGACTGAGTCTATGCAGCCCTTATCTATACTAGCCCCTGTGCTGCTGCATAATTGCCATTATATAACAGAGTTATGAATAGTTAAAGGTGAGCTAAAATAAAGCCAAACACCACTCCATCAAAGGGAAATCATTAATGTTTAAAGAGGGACATGGGAATTAATCCTACACTGCAGGCCACAATGAATAACATCGCTGTGCTGTGTGTGCGTGTGTGTGTGTGTGAGAGTGAGTGAGTGAGTGTGCGTAACTGACAAGCGAGATAGATAGATCTCAAAAGAAAATAAAGGCAGCTATGAAAACAGACAGAGAGAGTGTGGAGGTGAAAGATTGTGTATTTGCACCTGACAGGTGTCATAAAGACCTCAAAGGTAAAGAGGTGATGGGTACCAGAGGGGGGAAAGGTGGGAGAAGACAGAGGGTGTATGACGCAGGAGAATGAGTGTCGGGTCAAAGCAGCAGTGGAAAAATAAAAACACACAACTATGGAAACCATTAGGTTGGATTAGGTTCAACCTTTTGAAACCTTTGAGTTTTTTCTTTTGTTTCTTTCTGTCAGGTCAATAACAGTCTTCAAATAAACGAGGGAGGTTCACCAGAAACTTGGAAAATAAGCTCTCCAGTTGTAAAGGTGTGTATGCACACAGGGAAGCAAAATCTGAAGTCGTGGGATTTTTCACAGATTTGTATAAGAAATTAAAGATTACTTTATTTCCTGTTACTTAAAAAAAAAAAGGAATCAACCAGTACAAAGATGTTCTGAATATACTTCTACTGCATGACAATATGGCAAGACACAGCAACCACTGTGCTAAGGTAAATATTCAATTAATTAGTGAGCGCTTGTAATACATAATATAGCTAAAAATGGAAACTGTTGCAATGCAATGATTCGTCATAACAAGACGGCACTTACTAACTGTCCAGCAGGGTGTAAAGGCTGCATTTACGTTCCTGTAAAGATTCTCCCTCTCACCAGCAGACCGCTCTGTTGCCATTAAAACCCCTCAGTACACAACTTCTCTGAAGCTGAAATCTCATAAAAACCACTGATAATCAAGCCATAGCTCCTCTGTGATATGTTTCAGCTCTGCTCTTCATATCTGCTCCATTAAAACAAATTCTAAATTTGGATGTCACACTTTGAGAGACAGCGCATCCCACAAATAGCATGCAGCATGCTGTTTGTGTGTGGCCATGTGTGCATGTGCACGCGTTTAAAGGAAAGAGACGAGTAAAGACAGGGTGGATGGGATTCATGCGTGTCTAATTAGAGACAAAGAAGAGGAAAGTGTGTCTGTTGTGGAGAAATAAAGAGAGCAAGAGAAATGTTGATCACGTGAGGCAGCACAGATGTTCCATGCATGCGTCTCATTTATGATCTATTTATATTTCAAACAGAGCGGTGCAAAAGACTTCCTCACTCCAGCAGTAAAGGTGGGATTATTTGCAGTTTTAATGTTTATAGGTCCACATTTAGGACAGGTGTTTAGCAGCCTCTCTTTCTCACTGTCATTCTCAATGGACAACCAGAGAAAATTAACTGTTAGACGTGTCAACACACTCCTTTTTCAATTACTCGTGAGACTTCCTGAATTCTCCTGTGTCACTCACTTCCTCCCACTTTTCCTGTCTCTGTCTCAGCTCACTTTCCAGACTATCTCTTTAATGTGCTTCTTTTACTTTCTACGCCTTCCTGATGATCCCTTCAACATGTAAGATCACATATCCAAAATTACCAACCCTTGTGTTTGCTCAGGAAAATACCACTTTCACGTCAGGCTCAATCTGTTTCTGGTTACAGTACAGATCCACTTAAACAACATCTAAATCTGTGTGTCAGACTCTCACATTGTCATTTATCATTGTCTTGTTTCTTCAGGAGATTTGCAGCTTGTGTTTTGTAGCTTAACATAATCTTGAAGATTTCTGAGTCAGTTATGAAATGACAAAAAAAAGGAAACATCTATAATATACTCTAACTTCTGTGACAGTTACATTCAGAGTAGGGTGACCAGACGTCAAGATTTAAATTGGCTGTCCTGTTTTCAAGCTCCGTGAATGAAAAGGGTATTGAGGAGGGAGGAGTGTTCAGCCATATAGTTCATATGGAGCAGATTCATAATGTTCTCTGCCTTTGTAGTGAAATGCTCTTTGTTATCCTTTAAATAAAGGACTGAAAAAAAATAATAATGAAGGAAAAAACAGTTTATGTCTCATAAAATCTCTATTTTTAGCTTCTCAGTGAGACTTAATTCTAGGAGAAGATATCAAGGGACTCTAAATAGACTCATAGTGCTGCAGCTTTACACAGATGAGCCATAACAGCGTGACCACTGATATGAAGTGAACATCTTTGGCAGAAAGTGAACAGTTTGTCCTTAGAGTTGATGTTGGCTTCTTTGATAAGAGCCAAAATGTGATGGCTAGACAACTAAATCAGAGCATCTCCAAACTGCAGCTCTTGTGGGTTGGGTTGTTCCAGGTCTGAAGTGGTTAATTAGAACATTAAGTGGTCCAGGGAAGGAAAACTGGTCAATTGGCCACAGGCTTCAGGTTCTGGTAGAAACGTGTCAGAACACACAATGCATTTTAGTTTGTAGGAAGTCCATGGCTAGAAGTGCCAGCAATGGGCATGTGAGCATCAAAACTGGACTAAGGAGCAACACAACTGTCTTGTTTTGGTCTCCAAGTTCAGATTTCAATCCTATCCAGCATCTGTGGAATGTCAGATCCATGGAGGATTAACCTTGCGACCTCCTGGACTGAAAGCATCTGCTGCAATGTCTTGGTGTCCGGTACCACAGCGCTCCATCAGAGGTCTAATGGAAACAATGTCTCATCACGTCAGTGCTTTTAAAGCCCTGATCTGATAAGAGAAATAAGAAGCAGGTGGTCCAAGTGGTATAGCTGATTTTGAATATTGATCATTAAAAAGCAATACACACTAGCAAGGTGTCTCATCATTTGATGCCTGTGGCAGAATGTGTCATACAGGCTGAGGAAGCAGTCCAGGTACATCAGACAGCATCCGTCAACCAGAGGAGGAAAAGTGACAAAATTGCAGCTTTTCTGAGAAGTGACATGCACACCTAGGAATACAGTACAGGCTTTTCCTGAAAATTTGACACATTCAGGACACTGCAGATTGTGTGGTGCCTGAAGATCTTTGTGAACTTAATGGGGAATATGGTGAAAATGGTGAATCATTCAGTTTTTCCTGATACATTCAAAACTCAGTGGGAGCCATCGGCATATCTCTGTTTGTTACTTTCTGTCTCTGCTTAAGATTCAGCGTGTCCTCGTAGTGAGATATGATGCTCAAAAATGCACATTCACTGACACTTCCTATCTGACAAGAGTTTAATGTGTCATTACTTGAATGTCTTTAAAGATGAGGTGTTGTGGCATGTTGGAGCAGGCAGACAGAGTAACAGAGAAGCCTCCACTTTCTTGACTTTCTCATGAATATACAGTTTGTCGAGTTGAAAGAGAGTAAGACAGCGAGGGAACAAGACAGGGTCTTTGTCATAGTGCGTCACTGCTCCCTGCAACATAAATGCTGTATTATAACCACTCCAGCAGCTAAAACAGATTCTCATAAATGTCAAATGAGACACCCAGAGAACAAGCAGGACAAGCTGCCTCCAAACCTCCACAGACACACTTTGTTCAATAGCAGCAGCCATCTTTTTTTTGCACGGTTCATGATAGCCATGGAGAAAATGTATGCAACTTTTACTGCAGGAACTTTACCTCCTCTTCTGACTCAGAGATGGCGCTAGCATTGCTCATCTAATGCTTACTGTGGGTGATGAAGTGGGGCTGTTGTTTTTTAGAATGGCCAGTCTTGCTTAAATTCCCATTTGAGGGTATGTGTGTGCGTGTGCGAGCTGAACAAATGTATTTCTCCAGCAGCCCTGTGGCTAATGCAGCGCAGACAAGAATGTAGCGGAAGGAAGGAAGTAACAGACTTATGATGGCAGTGAGATACCAGACCACAAGGGTGACTGTTTGTTTCCGACAGAGAAAAAAACAAGATAACAGTTTATATGTTGTTTTCAGTTTATATAAGTGCTTGGTTTTGCTTGATGATAGAAATATTATTTGAGCTAATTTTGGAACCACAGATTGGCTTTCATTGCCTTGCTTTTACTCAGATGGAAAAATAGCACTTAAGCTATCACCACATTGTCTTGTGCGGTCTTCTAGTGTGATTCTCAACCTGCCGTGAAGGATGCAATTAGCAAATGTGTCTCAAAGCAGATGACACTGGTAAACAGTGAAAACTCGACTCTCTTTTCATGATGTTCTACTTTTTAAAGCTCCTGTGTGGAGTTTTAAGCTGATTTTTCAAAGTTACTGAAATTAATACTGATGCCTTATATGATCTACAAAAGTAAATAAGACCATTAGTGCTACATTTACTTTTTGTATTTAGTCATATTTAATGTCTAAAACTGCTGTGTAAGGGTGGGTATCACGAGAAGTGATTCGACTGCCAAAAAAGCTTTGTTTTAATTTTTCCAAGTTCTTGATGAGTGATTTATTTGAAGGTTTAAACACAGAAAGATATTTTTTTGTTGAAAACTCTACTCTCACGACAAGCTCAGGAAGGACTGCTTTGTCCACAGGGGGCGCCAGAATGAACACACACCAAAAACCTGCTAACAAGGCCATTAAAAATCAATCATTACTCAAGGTGTTATTTGTTCATTGAGTACATTATTTTAAAACTTTCAGGGGACAGTAGTCTGAAATAAAACAGGTAAACATTGTGAAAAGTAAGCTCAAATTAGGTCAGTCAATCAATCTTTTTAATTTGAATTTCAAATCATTTTAAATTATTTTGTGTTTTCCGCCTCTGCATCTGTCTGCACCCTCCCCACTCTGACAAAACTCAGACAGTCAATCAGCATAGTGCCACGTGATCTAGGTATCCCCGCCCACTCGTATCACTGAATGGACAATGAGGTTTCAACCTGAGTGGCTCCATTTCCTACTTTTTGCAACTGAACTCAAATCCTTGCTTAAAAGACAACTAGGACAATTTAAAGTCATAGTTGTTGAATTCACAGTGGCCCAGGGCGACAAATCATGAGCAGAAAATGTGGAAAAATGCATCAGAGTTACAATACCTTATTGTAAACAAAGCATCAATACAAACGATTCATTTTTAAGACTAATATGTACAGTACAGAGACAATCTTGGGACTGACTTTAGCGGTGAAAAATCCATCCTAAAATTTAAGTCAAATAGATCCTTGCAAACAGTCAACTGCTTCCTTTCAAACAAATCATTGTATCGAAGTATATTTCCCTGCATAATACATTGTCAACCTACTTTAGTGTGGCACATTGTCTGTTTAGATATATGTTCTGCTACAAGTGCTTCTGGCTGCTGAAAGTACTGTAATATGGAGCAGAAGCATGGTCATCTGGACACACTGTGCGATGAAACCTTTTTTTTTTTTTCACCAAAACCTGCTTGTTTGTGCATCGAAAATCTTTAAGAAGGTATTCCTATTTTGGGGAAATGTAAAACCTAAATGTTAATACAGATAGAAGCCATAATTAGAAGATGAAATGCCAAAGCCTGATATATCTGGTTCTAAAAAGCACTCTGAGTTCAATGATGGTATCAAAATCAAATAGGCTGAAAGTGTAATGTAAAATCAATAATCTAATACGAAGCTGAATCATCATGACTCACCAATTGACTTGGTATTTTCGTTGGTATGTTTTTAGACTTGATGATTACATTGGTATTTTGGCAACCCAACCTTTTGAGTTCAGAAGTTTTTGGCAAATCTCTCCCAGCCTGTCGGCTCTCTCAGGCTCATTATGCAACTCTTCTCGGGATGATACTCGCTTCAAATCCCCGACAGTAACTTTCTGTGACTATCTCTAAGTCAGAGAGAAGGAGAGGCGTCACTTATTCAAGTTGAGGTTAGTCATCATAAACATTCGCCCCCATTCCTCTGACTTTAAATGAAGCTTCACACACAACAGGAACTGGCGCACTCTCATACTTCCCCACTCAAAGAGAGAGTCGAGGATTAAAAAATCTCCAAGTGAAAGGGCTCATGTCCAAATATTTCCAAATGGTAGCATACCAAGTCTTAAGGGGCTGGGGGAAGACAGCTGCTGACACTAACACAGTGACAGAGTAACCCTGTTTGCTGGAAAAACATGAATGAAGAAAGTGACATGAATAGATGTCTGTGATTTCTGCTGTTCGTGTGTCTTCCCTCTGGAGTGGATTCTGCTCTCTCGGCACACTTGAACATAACTCTTGAGTAAAGTGCATGCTTCAGCTAAGTGTGGATTTACTCAGCTTTGTGCATGAGAGGACAAATGCTGTTTCTGACACAAGGGAAATGTGTGAGTCGATGGGTAATTTTCTAAAGCTCCTTTGCTATGACTCTTGCTCACTGGCAGGAATATGCACACTGAGCATCAAAGACACACTATATTCGGGTTACAAAAAGGTTCATGTGTTGACTCAGCAGTGACAATGAGCCATGGAGAGATTTCAACACTGCAGAAGGGAATATTCTGCAATGTCAAATAGCCAGTGTTCTTGAATAACACTTGTGTAAAAGGACTATTTTGTGTTTATAGTTTGAATGTGAGTGCTGATGTACACGACAGATTTAAAGGTTCTGTTTTTTACGTGTTTATCTAATGCAGTGGTCATCTCTGGAAGGAGGCAACCCATATATTTCTATGAATGTCTATCTTTAGTTATTTGTCCTCCTTTCTGTGCCAAATTTAAAATAATCCAAATGATAAGTGCCAAGATGCAGAGCGAAACACATGGGAACCATTGTTTTTAAATGCTTTTATGCAACAGCCAGGACACTGCAGAGGCATTCTTTGCAGATCGCCTGTACTTGACAAAGCTGATCTGCATATAATTAAACACATTTGGAGTTGACTGAATACAAAGTATTTGCCTCTAAGGTACTCTGGAGAAATGCAATCAAAAGTGAACTAATTTGTCAAGATGTAAAATGTTATGATTAAGCATGTATTCCCCTTGCCTTCAGGACACCATTCAAATTTTCATTTAATAAGAGATTACGCAAAAAGGTTCTCATAACTACACAGAGTGGTACACAGGAGTAATCCCACAGGGGAATCCATGAATGCCATGTGTGACCATGTTTGTGTCTGAAAACATGTAGAAGACTAGTCAAAGCTGAAAACATTGTTACATTTTAAGGTTAGAGGGGGTATAGAGGTTAGAAGGTTAGAGGTTAGAATTGTAACAGGGTTTTTCTCATCTGGAAATCAACAAATGGAAAAGAGAAATAATTTTCCATGTTATAAAAAGAAGTTCAATTAAATAAAGATTTGTGGCAAGCTGTTTTCATATCAACTGATATTTAAATGCATCTGTAGAGATATAATACTGTGATCCTGGACAAATTTCCTGAAGGTAACAAAGAGGATATTATATTTATTGAATTGCACTTTATTGTATTTTATTATATTGTATTATATTGCATCATATATTCTATATCACAACATATCACATCTATCGTATCATACTGTATTGCATCATATATCATATTAGAATCAAATCAGGTTGTGACGTGTGCATCTGTACTTTAATGTATTGTGTTGTACTGAGTCGTATCCTATCGTATCATTTTGAATAATATCCTATCATTCCAATTAAATCGTATCATCTCGAATGATATATCGTTTCAAGTAATATCGCATCGTTTCGAATGAGATCATAGCGTTTTGAACAAGCGGCAACCTCTGGTCTCAAACTATGAAGCCCATGCGGAAGTGTTATAAACTGCAATTCATCAAGAATCCGCTTGAGGCTGGCTGCAGAAACACCGGAAACACATAGACCCCAATTCAAAAAGACGATCTTTGCAGCAGAAATAAACATGTTTACAGCCTGGTTCGAAAAACAGCTTGGCTACAGTAGCTAATTTCTTTATCAGCACACACTGTAAGGGGGTTGAATTTTTTTTCTAACACGACGTTTAGAAGATATTAAGATTACAAGTTTTTGCCCAAATAAGGACATGACTGACTTGACTCCCGGACGTGAACACAGCCGTTGGCTAGGAGGCTCAAACTCCGCCCCTTTATGTCACACTCTGCCTGGTTGAGTTCCGCATTTCCAATATGGCTGCCGCCGTCGATTGGCTTCAAAACAGTGCTCAGGAACAGATGGGTGGCGTCATGGATACTACGTCCATATTTTATACAGTCTATGGTTTTGAATGACATCCTATCATTTGGAATGATACTGTATTGTTTCCTTTCCTACTGTATCGTATAAAGTAGGTAAAGTGAAGTGTATTTAATAACGCTGTTCACAGACAAAAGTCATGAAGTGCTTTAACATCCTATTTCATCGTTTCATGTTGTATCGCATCATACCATATCATATCAGGCAGTACTGTGTTGCATCACGTATTGTGGCTTTAAATGTGATCATTATATTGGTTCATGAAAAACTTTCTTTAAAGCTGGGGTTGGCAGTCAGATTTAGATACACTTTTCGTTATACTGGTTAAAATTATATTTATGTCCCGATGGTAATCAATACATAATGTGTTCTTAAAAAAGAGTGAAGAAAAGCTGCTATCTACAGCCGGAGTAAACCTGGGAAAACACCAACCAATCACCGTTTTTTGGGTCCCCAAATTTTAAACCAATCAGATCCCGTTCTGCCGTTCTCCCCGCCTCCTGCGCGTACATTTCCCCGGCGTGCACTCCGAGCCGAGTCCCCGTCCCCTGCCACTGCTTCCCCTGACTCTACTGACTGCCCCTCTCGCTCCACCTCGGGCCTGTCCCTGACCCGATGAGGTGCTTTGCTCAGGACTGTAGTCCGGATCAGAGTCTAAAAAGCTCTCACCACGGGGGCTCTGACAAGCAAAAGTCTCTCCTGATGCCTTCACTAACTGTCAACACTGTAGGAATTAAGAACATCTACACTGAACATGTTTAACAAACAGTAGAGTTGTTACAGTATTACATGTGTTATAGCTTTTCTCCTGATATCGTGTCACCAGTACAACTGGATAATGCGAGCATGACAGTTGTGAGTACTAACAGCAGCCATGTTTGTTTGTGTTTTTAACTTTCACTATGATAATGTTTTGGTGAGGACCGGTTTTGAATCAGTCACGATCATATGGTCGCAAGTCAACGGCGCTCGTGCATGTGAGCGGGGGGCATCGTTTTGGAGGAGCTCCGAGGGAGGAGGGGGAGGGGTTAGACGGAGTCCTGAGGAAATGCTACACTCATATTCATGCTAGTTTTCCGAGACTACCAACCCCAGCTTTAACTGAAAGCTCTTGGTTATAGTTAGTTATATGATACATAAGAAGATAGCTTTACAGCTGCATATCTTTCCATGAATCCCTCATGTACATAGGGTTTTCTTTGTACAAGATAACTTATGATTCAATCCCCACCATCAAAAGATGACAGTCTTTTTATCTTGTGTTTCATTTAGCCTTTAAGAAAAGTGATCAAATGAGAGTTAGAGACAGAAAGTTATAAGACTGCTGCCACAAAGCTCCTGTTTGTTTCTGAGCAGGGTGAAGTCATCTCATGAGGATGTGGGCACTTTTTCCATTTACACTTAAACATATGACAACAGAGCACTAACCTATCTCATCTGGGGAACATTACTGAACCCATATTTAAGGTTTGTGAGAATCTGGTTCGAGGGTGAGAACTGAGTGAAAGGGATGTGCTGTATTGAGCTGGCAAAGTGTGAACATACCCTAAGAGAGAGATGCTTGGGACGTGTTGTTTTTAACGTTCTCGCCAATAAAGCCTTAATAATGAACACAAACATGATGAGGGAGAGAGAGCTGTAACATTTGCTTTCCCTTTTAAGAAACAAGTAAAGCGTAATCACTTTCCATTTGTTAACGGATGTGTCATGTAAACCAGGGGGAATACTCTATGAGGGCCATGGTATATATAATTTGGAGTGGTGTTTTTACCACGTCTTTACTGATCAATATGCTGGTTGGATCAATATTGTTGGGGTAAATCCCATTGACTTACGTGACTTAGAAGGCTTGCAAAGCTGTTATGTTATTGACCGTATTGACCACTGCAGCGTGTGTATATGTGTTCTTGCATTCAGCTGGGTGCACCTAATCGACTGAGAAAATGATAGTAAAGAGGCAAGGAGAGCAGCACTGTGCATGTGAACATACATGTAGGCTGCAAAGAATTATTTAGAAGGGTTTGACTCTTATGTTGGCAACACTTGAAAGCTGAAATATAGGATGAAGTTCAGAAGTTCACTCCAAAGTAGTTCAATTATTGGATAATAATCCAAATACAGGACAAGTTCTGGGTCATTTGCACTTCTGGGTAATCAGTTCCATTTTTCAATCTTTACAGATATGGGCAGAAATACACACAGGGCCACACGTGAACACACAGCCATGCAGATAGAAGGATCAAAGACTCTCAGCTTGTCTCTCTTTCATCTGCTGATGAAATGAAGCCCTCATGCACAACAGGTGTGACGTCTTCACACAAAGCTATTTATCCCCTTTTAATCACCTTTCAGTGAAACTCAAACAAACCCCCCCTTGGAGAGCTTTCAAATCGATGACGTAGACTGGCTGTCTTTGGTGTTCATAAAAAATAAAAAATGAAGGCAGGGGGAAGGAAAATAAAAGGACGCTGGAAATAAAGTCTGATATGTTTACAATACAAGGAAGCAATTATCAGAGATCCACACCTCCAAACAGTGTTCCAGAGGTCCTTATACTCGCCCATCTGAAGTTTTGACAGATTGGCACTCACCAGCAATTAAAAAAACAACCCCTGAAATAGAAATTGACTTAAAAAAAAAGAAAAGCTGGGAGTAGATTTCCCCAGGCAACTTTTGAATGACCGAATTGGGCCACAGTCATTTCTTTCACAACAGCAGACCTCTAAATCAGGGCTGTCAAAGCTCAATGAGAGCTACACACACTGTTTGTTACAGCGTACTCTTTACAACAAACAGCAAACCTTGGAAGTAAAAGTTCCTGGATTCATCTTTGTAGCTTTTTTCCCCCAAAGAATCATAAAACCTTACATTCACTCACTTTGCACTTACTCACCTTCTTTACTACCGAATCTAATCAATACACAGTTGCCTTTATCTTGCACGTTTGCACATTTGTTCAGATTCTACTTCCCCTACAACTGCTATTCTGTTTCTTTTCATCAGTATGTCATTTGTACTGCTGCTATTTTGTTTTTTTAAGAGTTCTACTGAGGGAGAGCTGGACACTCACTTTGTTGTACCTGGTGCAATGGCAATAAAGAGGATTTGGCATTATTTGGTTCAAGACTAAATGTATTGAACTCAATTTGATTCAATGAAGTTAGGTGCTTCAAAATAAGTCCAATATTTCTACACATGTGGAAATGTAGAAGGAACTTAAAGCATCAATAATCAATGGGTCTCATTTAGAGAGCGTGAGTTAATCGATTTGTGTAGATTTGCACATTGAAACCTTTGATACAAAAACATGTTCACATGAATGTTTATAATTACATCTGACTATTGTGAACATAACAGAGAACAATATGAATAAAAAATGTCATCTTAAATGATTAAAAGCAATATTTATGTGCATTAAGACCCAATATTTCTTTATTAGGAGTACATAGTAATGTGGGTAATATAGTGAAGAATCAACCCACTAAGAATTGTCAACTACTGTCGATTTTCCTCAAGTATACGTAGTGTTATGGTATGGTTATGATTCTTTCAGCATTGTGTTATGATACAGTGAATGAAAAATTCAGCATCAAACAGAACTCTATTTAAGTCGTTTTTTAACAAAATAGTAACAAAACCGGCTCCTGCTTATCCAGAATCCCTCATCCAGGTCTATACTAGGGATGGGTACCGAATTCGGTACTTTTATAGGTACCGACCGGATTGCGTCGGTACTACCGAGTACCGACTCACGTAACATCAAACGGTACCATGTTTCGGTACCTGAACGCATCCCTGTGACTGTGAGGGAGTAGAAGAGTAGGATATTTTCCATACTTTCGCCCTGCAATAAAGCTTGAAACTGATCGGGTGAACGTCTCTGCTCTCTGCTCTCGCTGGAGTGCGCCAAACGGAGCCTGCAGCTGACAGGCGTGCGCACTCACTGCGAAGCAGAGCAGCAGGAGGATTACGTTTATTTTCTACTGTCTATGGTTGAGATGGACCCTCTCGATCCGACTACCTGCCCTGTTTATAACCTTTCCTGTGTGTGTGAATGCCCAACAAGTAAGTTGTGTGTCCTGTTATTATAAAGAGACGGAGAACTGACTTTTTCCCGTCCGCAGGCATTCACTTGTGTTAATTGATAAACTCCTGAAAGAGCAATTAGACGCCACGAGCACGTGTCAGCTAATATATATAATCACCTATATAATCCTGTTTCTATTCATTTCATGTTAAATTAAATAAATATGTTAAATTAAACAAATTTGAGATTTTTTTTTTAAATTAACATTTATTACCACATAAAAACACAAAAGTACCGAAAATTGGTACCGTTGAGTACGATACCGATTCCAAGGTACCGGGTATCGGTACCGTAACGGTTCAAATGTGAAAGGTACCCATCCCTAGTCTATACTCCCTACTGCCCGTCCTTCTCTGACAATAAAACCTGGTACTGACGTGTCAACAGGGCGTTAAGTCACTAGCTAGAATCTTCTCCTTTGTTTTCCTCTGCTGGAATGAATTACCAGGCTCTGGAGTCCCTTTCTACCTTTAAAGTAAAAGATAAAGATCAAGCTCTTTTGAAACACCTACGCAACTAAGCTAGACTCTAATCCTCTGTGGTCCCCAGAGGTAGAATGAGCCACCCAGCTATATTTGATCCACTGAGTCCTATTCTACATTTGATAAAGTTTTAGATACGACACTTAGGTGAAATGCCTCTGCACTCTGTGCTACTGATGCTATTGATGCTAATTATGATGATGTTGATGACAAATGCATAGATGATGATGATGATAATCGTGATGATATTGACACTAAGTGGATACCTGGAGGAAGATTGATGTTGTTGCAGTGGAAGTGGTGTAAATTCAAAATTGAAAATAAAACACTACTACTACTACTAATTCAAATAGTAATTAGAATATAATATATTTTTTTAAATAAATACATATACATTTAAAAAAAATGATAATAATGACAATAAAGGGTAAATAAATGAAATGAAATGGTTTGCCTGTGGTCAGTGGCACTTACTAATGTTGTTTCCTCCTTTCTAGATCCTTGTTTGTGTCGTACTTACTCTCAGATGTACGTCACTTTGGAAAAAATCATAAATTGTAGCTTCTCATTGAGGTAGAGCATTTAGCGACTATTCACTCTAAATATTAATGCAACGAACAAAACCTTGAATTGGGCTTCAGAGACAGAGAATTCCCTCTGGAGTCAGTAGAAACCAAATACAGAGTGAAGGCTGTACTAACATACATCAGGGGGACAGACACAGGACTCTGTATATTGATGCTAATGTTGCTGCATATCTGCTCAGTGTGAATGCAAGCTACGGTGATTGCTGACAAACATGAAAAAAGGTTCGTTAATATTTTTCCACAGCAAGTGTTAAAAAAAACAGTAGAAACATATCCTCATCTAAAAGCATGAAGTATAATGACACTTGTTTTTAGGGAAAACTGTTCCTGTCATCAACAAATGCTCAGTACTGTCCCTTTATCACTAGAAAGCTAGCCCACTGAGTGTGCTTTTTTGTGAATGAACACAATTACTACACTAACAAGGCTGTCAACACAGTGTAGTTTGTATGTGTGTAGTTCAGGAGCAGGAGCCTTCTTTTCCTCAGAAACTTCCCTCTTTTAGTCTAACTGAGTATAGCAAAGCAGGGTTTACAATGACCTGAGTTGACTCTCCACTGAAGCAACTATTGAAAAACCTCCAGATAAGAGGCAGCATTAAAGTCACCCAATGTAATATCCTAAAGACGGGTGAGCAAGCTGCAGGAAAGTGTCATATGCTACTGACTGAATGTGTTCGCTTGGGAGTGTGTGATGTTCCCAGGGTAGCTGTGATGGGGGCATGCACAAATATATGCATTCCCATGTGTTCATGTGTTTAGCGATTCATCTCCTGCCTGAAATGAAACTGGAAACAGTCCTAGATGTGTGCGTCCATGTGTCATACCTGTTCAAAATGAGGACCGGGAGGCTCCCTCCTGTGAAGCTGGAGCTGCTTGTCAATGTTGTCCTTCAGGCACTGACACACGCGGCGCTTCTGGTCGGCAGAATAGGCTTCCAGGCTGAGCAGGCAGTCACACTTCTAGAAACAGAGAGAGGGACAGAGAGAGAAAGAGAGAGAGGGGAGAGAGGAAGAGGAGAGAGAGGGGTGGAGGAAAAAGACAGTGGGCAATTAGGCATCTCCTGTCAGAACAGAGAAGAAGAAGTGTCTGATCTTTGGATGTGGGCTCCAGATGGGTGTAGAATTGGAGAATAACAGAAGAAAGTACCAGAGAACATAAGAAAAATAAGGCAGGCAGAGGACTTTAACTGTTGAGGGTACATGCAAGCAAGTTATAGTGTGCTGAGGAGAGTAAAATCAACAAAGTATTCATACTGGCACCAGCCATACTAGTACAGTCTGTGCTGTCACAGACTGCTTGTATCCCCCCAGACGTTCCTCTTTGCACTTGCCGTTGTCATCCCAACTTTGTTTTCCTGACACCACAGACTGTAAAGTGGCACAGCCCTCTGGGTAGCAAAAAATGCCAGCATTAGTGAAATTAGATAATGGGGCAGTATTGACTTTTGCACAGAATTTGATATGCTGACAAAATGAGTACGTGACCAATGGCAAGATGGCGCTCCCACAGGAGAACAAATCAATAAAGCCCGCTGGGAAGAACATAAGAATATTCCACGAGCAGTGGTTTTGAATCGGAAGGGCTTGGTCAGATAGCTTTTCACTCCAAATGACACAGCTACCCCTCGAGGGAACTCTCCGGAATCTGTGTTGATGTCCAGACTGAATCTCTTTATAGTTTAATGGCCCCATTTGTTTTTCAGTCATGATCCTGCCTGAGTACTTTTGAAGAAAGACAGATCTTCTAAAATAACAAAATAATTCTTTAAACAGCAAACTGGTTTATGTTAGCCTTGACAACCACTATGTTTCAGGGGTGTTCACAAGAAGTGTGGAGTATTCCTGTGGGAGTATGTTTCTATTTAAGTCGATGGAGCACATTCAGGGTCAAGCACTGATTTGGATGAGAAGATCTGGTGTCCAGTTGTGTTGGGGTCAGGACTATGCTCAGGCCATTCCAGTTCCTCTGCAGTAAAATGTCCATCTATGTCTTTATGGACCCGGATATATGCACAGGGTTGGCACAGTCATGCTTTAATAGAAAAAAACCTTCCTGAAACTGTTGCCATGAAATTTAAAGTGCAAAAATTGGCTAAAATGTATTTCTGTCCAACAGGAGGTACCTTGAGAAAAAAAGCAATGTCCTGAAAAAACAGCCTCAGACCATTACCCCTAACCCCAGAAACTATCTACCAAACTGCAATAGAGCCTTTGCATTTTACAACCTTCATCTGACCAAAAGACTGAGTCATCAAGTGGCAACCTCTGATGCCGATGCCATAGTGCAAAAAAACTGCACTTCCTCTAATGTCCACTTGAGGCTGGCTCCAAAAGTGGATGAATCCACTTTAAATTAAAAAAAAATAATAAAAAGTTTACAGACTACGTCCATTTTGTATACAGTCTATGGTTGTGATTGCTCCCTCCAAAGAACAAGTTTCTACCTCTCCAGAGTCCAGTCACGAAATCTGTCACAAAACTCTGGCTAATGCTTAGCATCAAGTATTGTAATGTCAGGCTTATATAAACAAAACATATTTCCTGTAGGTCATGTTGCTCAGCCTTTGGGCTGATGATGTGAAAAGGCAGACAGAAGTTGATATGCAGAGAGCGATCAGACAGATGATGGATGGTTCCTACATGTAATGTGCTTCTGAATTCATTGGCCGTGCTCTTTGAGGCTGTGTGGTCTACCCCTTCATGGCTGAGCTGTTATCCCTCCTAGGGGCGAGCACAACACAAAAATAGCACTTAAATTGACCTGGGTGGCTCTAATAGAGAGAAAAGTTTCATGAAGTGACTTGAGGGAAGGTTGGAATCCTGTAAAAGTCAGTAATATCTTTGTGACCCCTTCTAAACAATGCATGTTTGTCCATGGAGATATTTAGTCTATGAGCTAGATTCCACATTTAGAAATTGACGTGGCTGAAAGTTGAAGCCTCCAGTCAATAATCAATGGGGGTCTGACTTTGTTCAAAGACTGTATTGTTTCAACATTTTATAACATTTAGTTGTTGGAATTTGGAGGAAACACCAAATTTGGTAAATATGCCTTCTACTAAAAAAAATAATACAATTTGGTGCACACGGGCAATATGGCCACAAATCTAAATCGTGATTAATTTCACATTTTAACCTCTATTTAAAATAAATGAAAAATGTATTTGGTTTGTTTTTGTTTTTTTCTCTCATAGTTCATTAACATGGTTTGTACTGTAACTATGCTCAACTTTTAAAGTTGGGATAATTTTTCTAATGGAAGAGTATATTTTTTTTGCTATTTTAGATTTGAAGGAAACACTGGAATTAACTATTAATAGTTGTTGAATTTTTTGAACAATTGAAATCAAAGCACACATCACTTAAAATGAAAACGTCTAATAAAAAAGGACTACATTTAACTTTTGATGTTAAAAGCATGTCACCTAAAAAAGTAGAAAAACTTTAAATTGGATATTTTTCATTTCATGTAGCACTTTTACATTTTTCTTTGTGGAAGCACCTGTCGCTGGGCACTTGTCTGTGTCTCTTTGTTTTGAGTCATGCACTGTTCAAATTTGGTGTCGTGATTGTGCCTCAAGTGCTGAAACAGATTGGTGGTATTATATTTGGTTGTTTGAACTGTTTATTTTTGACTTCCTTTGTTTGGTCGTCTTCACTTATGCCAAAGTGTGTCCAAACAACAGACAGCAGTTTTCATTGGCTGCTCGAGTTGTTCAGTTTGTTTGGTGTCTGAGTTCTCCATGTTGCGTCCATGTCGCAGACTGGATGAGGTCAAGTCACGTGGCTACTCACGCAATTTTTTTTAAAATAAAAGCTCAGCACTAGTACATTGATATGGCTGTTTTCTGATACATCGGTTATGGCTTTAGATCAGTAAAACACACATGGTTTTAAGAGTGCAATCTACCAGAACACTCATACACACGCACATCAGCTCCTCTCTACCACTTTTGCTGTTGTATCACTCGGGTATTTTCAGCCACACAATAGTTCCCATAATCCCTCCCTTCTCTCATTTAAGCCACAAGGAAATGAAAGGAACCCATTGTGCTGAAGTACAGTTTAGTTTCTATTTTCTCCTCTTTCCAACTCGATTACTTCCATCTACCTCAGTTGCTCTGCTTCAGGCGATGTCAGGAAAAACATTTGTGTCCTGACATTTTTGGGTTCGAGTCAGACCACAAATAGGATTTTTTCCATTTTGTGCAAGTCCTCAGAGACAGACTATAGTCCTCAGGGCTTTTTTTTTTTTGATGCTCTGTGCCCTGGTCAGGGCTGAATAATGATGATAGTTGATTTGCCTGTTTCCTGGCTGCATGGGCTTTTGCATGACCTGCTGTGCATCTATCACATGGACTATCTGTCTCTTTCAATAAAACTCAATGTCATGCTGAAGATGGGGATGCTGCTGTTGTAGGGTTGGTGTTTAAGTCTTGTCATCGTCAAAGAGAATAAAAGGTATTCAAAGCCTACATTTTTGGGAGCCATCGCAAGACTGTTTTGCTTTCATCTTGTATCCAGTTTACCGCGTAAAAGACACACGTTTAATTAAAAGTGTGAAATGTTAAGGTATCGAGGTAAAATAACAAAACAAAAATGTATGAGGTACAGCAAGAGGCAGAGGGAATAGAGAGAAATGATAAAGATGAACATTTCAAACTGAGAAATAAAAGACATAAGACAGAGAGCCATGTTAGAAAGCTAAAACATTTATTAAATTTAGCTTGAATGTTTTCAGCTGCACAGTGGGATGATGAAATAGAGGCTTCTCCAGAGAAGACATACATCAATGCTCATGTTCTTTGATATCCATCACTTGGACTGGATCCCAGTTTATAAGAGATGAACAGATGCCGGAGTACTTTGAACACATGCCCACACACAAAACACTGTCTTAAAAGTAAACACTCATCTGCATAACAAACCCTAATGATGCTTCTCTGTGAAAATCTCATCAAGTCACTTCATGGGGGGGTTTCTTTCACTTCGTTCCAAAAAGTCTACCTTCTGTGGATGTGCTTACAGGACATGTGAGATTGTGGTTACAAAGGAATGGGGGCTCTATTTATTGCAACACTGGTCAGTCCATCACTTTGGTCTGAAACACTCCTAATAAGAACTGAACTGGTGGTCATGACATTTTGCGCAGGGGTCACGGGTTTCTCAGATGATGAATTGGAAAGACTCTGATGCTCCTGAGACATTTCCACTACCAACAAGTCAAAGCCAACCACAATCCAACTGTGAGTGTCCGTTTGGAACCCCGAGATGATGCACCTCAAGGGGTTTATCTTGACATAAATATATTTCTTCTAATTCAATTAAACACCAAACACTAAATGGATGGATTTGGCGAAAATTCAACAAAGACATTAAGGGTGCCACGATGAAACATCCTGGTTATCTTTATCTTATTGACTTTGATTAAGATCCACCATCTACAATCAGGTACGGTTTGTCTAGTGCTTCTGTTTATGGCCATAAAAATTGCAAATACTTCCCATCTACATCAGCTATATATTTTTTGTTTCATTCTATAGTCAAATATGAGCATGCTAACACCCTATATTTATGGTTTACATGTTTAATATTAAAGATGTGCGTGTTTAATCGACTAAAAATTGAAATATTGTCACCTTTGCTAGTGGTCGCCAGAATTACCATGTATTGTCATGTATCAAATGTTGTGCCTAAGATGTAACCCAGTCACCTGCCACTAGTCATGGCTGTTGCTCCAGTTAGTGGTCACTGACATAATGTGATAATACCACCACCAGGACATAAACCAGCACAGATGACGGATGTCAATGCAATGCAATTTGCAACCAGTGCAGACATGTGAGAACCTACGGTTGGTGGTGCTAGCTCTGCTATTGTTAGCCACACTCATTAAAACAATTTGGTTTGATTTACCTGCTGATTCTGGGATTCTGTGTTTAGCCATGTTAAATGCATTAGATAATTCTTGCCTTTAGACCATTTGGCTATCAACATTTAAATTGACCTTTATAAGCAACTACAAAATAAGTCACTTAGGAACATTCCTTATTGATGATACCTTGATACCATGTTCATATTTTGATAGAAATTTAGATTTATAGATCAAGCACGGTTCAATGTATAATCACACAATGCCCCGGGCCTGAAAAGTTCAACCTGTGTCAGGGCAATGAAAATAATTTATCACCCTATGCTTCAATAATATCCCTTATCACCACAAATGTACGTCTGTTGTTCAACCAATTTAAAGCTGAGACAGGCCTGTAGACTTGATTTGTGTCTGCCTTGTTTCCTAGTACAATTAATCTTGGAGTACAAAGATTGAAATGAAAGGAGTTCAAATTTACTCAGTGAATGGAGTTCTCCATCTGACTAATTATCATAACTTGAATTTATGGTCTCCAGGAGACATTAAAGTGAGTAACTCATAAAATGACACAACGAACCTTCAATCTTCTAATATCAACAACACTTTATCTAATGATGCATAATCATTAGCCCTTAATGCTTTTTGAATTTTGTCATAATTGATATGTGATGCACTCATTTCTGATCAAGATCAAATTTGTCTGTTTCACATCCTCACAGCCTGAGTGAATAATAGTTTTGGATGAGGCGATCAAAATCTGGACATACACATTACAGTTTGAACGCTTACATACAGTCTTACTGTAGTCATATGTTTACAACTCTTATAAAAACAGAGAAACATCCAGCTGGGCTCCCTGCTCTGTGAGTCATAGTGGGGCTCAGGTCTCAAAGCAGCATGATGGCTTACATCCTAATCTGTCAAAGAGAGGAAGAGTGCATGTTTACACAAGCTGGGTGTGTAAATATGAGGCTGTGCATACCGCACTGTAAACCACTCAGCGACATCATGCACATAAAGAGAGAAAGGGTGGAAACAACAGATGATGAGAGATGTAGAATGGAATAGAGGCCACTCTTATTATTAGCACAGAAGAGCATTTCCGTTTTGTGTTTTTAAAGTGAACTATGCTCTGCTAGGGGGCCGCTAATGATGACCTTACTTTTATTTATTCTTTTTTGCAATTATTGGACATTTTTGTAGCTAAGCTGTCTAACCGATACACATCACAGACATCATGGTATTACATCAGAATAAATCATCAGTCATGCCAGCAAATGAGTAAACTGTTGACAGCTGGTCACAGACCACATGTTTGAGGCAGGAATTGTCTGGAGCCAGCTGGAGCTTTCTACAATGTTGGCACTGCACTCGTTTACACAGAACAGCTGTCTCAGTTTGAACCTGATTTAAGAGCTACTTCACTTTAGGATGCATGCAGCGTGTTTGAGAAAAATATGAACTGTATATCACCATCTTACTGAATAAATATCATCATAGCAGTGTTGGGACGAAAGCCCTATTTGGACTGTTTTGAGTCTGGAGGGAGTTCAATGGAATCTCCCCGACTCTGCAGAAGCAGGCCACTAGGGATTTTTATGTTAAGGTCATTTGGCTTCTTGGCCTTAAAAGCTTCCGGTCAGCAGCCCAGACTGTGGCTGTTAAAACAATAAGCCTCCATATTCAGAGACAAACTGTCACATGCCAGTTTTAGCAGCAGAATCAGGTTGCAAGTGATTACCCAAAAAGCCATATTAGCAAGAGTAGCTAATTGTTCCCCCTTACTCTGGCTCCAACTTTTCATCACCCGGTTTGTAATCCCCCCCATCCATGAGATAAACATGTGAGCTAATGAAACAAAATTCAATGAATGGCTACTGGCTTGCCGTGGAGTAGCTAAAAATACAGACAGCATTTCCCCTTAATCAGATTGATTAAAGTGCTTGCTGGTTGAAGCCCTCCCCCTGAGCCATCTGGCAGATGAGTTTTCACTGTGTCACTGGGCTGCTGTCAACACAGCTCACCTTAGCTGTTTCACTACAAGTTAGCATGGTGCCACTCACAGCTAAAGTACGTCAAGGTACATTTTTTTCACACTTCTAGGCAGAAATGTCCTAATTGTGATGTTTAATCACAAACTGCAAATGTCACATATGTATTACGTTGCATTTTGAAGATAAGTGAGACAAGAAGTTGGGTTATACTCAAGCGGCAAACTCCGGTCTAAAAATATGAGTCCAATGCGGGAGTGCTAAAAACAGCAGTTCATTGAGGATCTGCTTGAGGCTTGCTCCGGAAGTACCAGAAACTACATACACACCAATTCAAAAAAGACGATTTTTACAGCAGAAATAAACGTGTTTACAGCCTGGTACAAAAGACAAGTGTAGTCCGAAGATATTGAGGTTACGATTCTTCCAATGAGAGGCCCAGGTGACTTGATTGACAGGTGGGAACACTGTAGCTGTTGGCGAGGAGGCATAAAGCCCGCCTCTTTATGTCACACTTGTTCGACAGCAGCAATATGGCTGTCGCCGACGATCGGCCTCAAAACAACGCTTCAGAAACAGATGGGTGACGTCACGGATACTACTCCATATTTTATACAGTCTATGGTTAAACTGACTCTGTAACTGATATATAAAGCAGTTAGCAGCTAACTAGCTTAGCTCAGACTTGAGGCATTTATGTCACAGAATTAATTTTGGACGGGAGAGGAACCTTGCTTGAGTTTAGTCGTTACTGACAACAGAGACTTATGGAAGCCACAGCTCCCACCCAAGAAATATCACACACATAACTAATAAACACAGCTTGTCACTTTTACTTTGTGTGCATCAAATAAACAAGATGTGACATGTGAATTAACAAGTCTCAGTGGTGCTGAAAGGGCTTTTGTTGGACAGTGGTTTCCCCCTACTTTTGTTTCCATGGGGCGCCAGTATGCCTCAGCAGTTCAATCGCGCCACATGTATTATGGCTTTAATCTCTGGGGCGAGCACCCAGGTCTAAATCTAACCTGTTGCCACATGTCATTCACTTCTCTCTCTTTCATCTTTCCTACTCTATCTGCTGTCCTATCCTCTGAAAGAATAAAGGCCTTTAAAGACTCAAAAATCGTCTTTTAACAACAGAACACTGTTGCCAAGTTAAGCTAAGCTGCTGGCTTCAGTTTCATTCTTCGCTAACAGACATAAGAGTGGAATCAATCCAGCTAATTAATTAACTCTGGGGATGAAAGTGAACATAGCAAACACTCAAATCTGATAGGAAGTAAGATATCCGACAATGCAAACATTTGTTTTTGAAAATCAACATCTTGAAATCTATGACAAGAAGCTCAGAATGGATGAACTGATTGTTTATCATCGTTTCCCAAACACAGAGATAAAGAATAGCGATTATAACGCCACCATGAGATACAAATCTATCACACTAAAGAGGCACCGAGATCCTCCAAGTCAACATCCTGACTTTTGCCTGTCTTAATAACTACTATCCCTGTCTAATTTGTACCTTTTGCAGCCACTTTTTTCTGCTTTTGGGCTGAATTTCTGTCTTTCTGGACCATAGACTGCACACATTTAAGGCAGATATGTCTCACTTCTAAAGACAGATTGTAAACAAACAGAGAACAGTATGTAGCAGGAGAGTAAACCTATAAGGAGCACAGAGTAGAAAGATGGATCTTTTCACTTTACTGTGCATACTGATACGATGCATAAGTGCCCTGAAATGAGAACACATCTGCAATGGGGCAATGGCGGTAAAATAGGGCTTAATAAAGACATAATGCCGCTCTTGGTTACATCATCATCATCATCATGATAGTGATAGTTACGCTGAAGGATATCTTGTAATGTTGTAAATCTCTAAAACTGCTTTTCCAATATTGCTAGAAAAGAGATACAGTCACAGGAATGACACAAAAGGCCCTTTACATTATTCATTTGACGTAGTTTATAGTCTTCATTTCTTCCCTTTCCTCAAGAGGGATTATTCCCTATAGGAAATCATTGCAATGAGACTCTAAGCTTTATCACGCCCGGTTAGTCATAGCTCATTTACTGGTGCCTGATACAAGATATCGTGACCTGACAATAAGTATCCATCAAGTTAGACATAGATGAGACTAGGAGTATCACCCTGCCATCATGTCAAAGGCTGATCTCATGAATAGCACACGTTAAGCCATTTCCCCTGGCCTACAACCTTTAAACTGAAACGTCATCCTGCTCTAGTGTGCTATAAGGTTTCACTTCTAAGCATTAGGCTTTGTAGCGGATGCATCTAATGAGCTCATGGCTTCCTCTTAGTGGAGAGTAAGGAAAGCTAATAATGCCCGAGCTGTTAACTGGCTTTGGTATGGTATATCGTCACTTGAGGTGGGAGCAGCTCAAGTCTTTTCCATGAGTTCTGTATAACAGACTCATTTTCAAAAATCCTGGTATGTTTTTTCAACTCACATTGAAGCTATGCTAGTAGCTTGCTTAGGAGATACTAGTCTACCATTTTGGTTCAGCCAGATATATCCCATCTATGTTAGTAGATGGATGGATTACGGTGATGTTTTGGAAAATTCATGGTACCCAGAGAATGAATCCTACTGATTTTGGTCTTGGTCACAGGGCCTTTTCTTTACCACCAAAAGGCATCTACATTGATTGTATTGAGTAATATCAAATTTACTGAAACATTCATAGCACCCAGAGGATGAACCCTACTAATTTTGGTGGTCTGTAGAACATGCACAGATAAAAGTAAGGCACCGACAATGACTAGATGAATTACTGTGATGTTCATGAAAATATTCATGGTACCCAGAGGATAAATCCTACTGACTTAGGTGATCTCGGGCCTTTTCTCTAGCAGTACACACGGGTAAACATAAGGCATCTACATCTATTAGATGGACTACCATGACATCCGTGGAAACATTCTTGGTACACAGAGGATGAACCCCACTGAATATGCTGATCCCAAGGCATTTTATGTAGCACCCCACGCAAGTAAAGTAAGGTATGTTTCTGTGTATGGGTGCTAAAAAGGCAGTATGGACTTTAGAATCCCTCTCAGGACTTATTCTCACTTTATCAAAAATCCAACATCGTCATTTAGCATCACAACCTTCGTACTCAGTGTGTCCTTTACTTTTCATTTCAATCACTTCAATGCAGTTGCACCTCACATGTTGCATGATTGCAGTCAATGCTACACTTGTTCAAAAGCACTCCAACATTGTCCTAAAGAAATGCCTAAGTGTTTTGATGTGAGCAAACAATACAATGCTATGCCTGTAGGTACAAGCTCATGAAGTACTAGAGGGTGAACTGGTGTTATGTCTGTACAGCAGTACAATCAAGTATTATACCCTACTATCACACAAGACGACTTAATCTGGACTACATCAGAAGGTCCATTTAGGTCAGGGTGAGGTAATGGCCTGTAGCCTCCCAGCATGACTGTCTCATGACTGTATTAAATGAGGGCAGAACATTAACTCCTAAACCTGGTACTCTATATGTTCAAAGGCCAATAACTGGTCATGAGTGTTCTCTTCTGACTGGAGGTGGACACGTTAAGAAACTTTATGTGCAGACTTGCTGAAACTTTGAAGTTAAACTTGTTCCTGTGGCGCTATCTATGGGTTCTGCTTTATATTTTATGAGGTCTCACAGGTAACTCCTGATAAAGCAAGTCTTTGTCAATAAAATGCACCACACACAGACAAATGTATATTTTATATTCCTTCAACACAGACAGCATAACATCCAATTTCCTGTCAACTTGGGGGCTTTTTCCGCACTCTTTCATCTATTTCTGGTTTGTTTCTCTGTTTTCCAGCTTGGGACTCTTTTGTAGTTTGCCTCTACAAAGCTGCCATGAAAAGAGCATATAAAGTGGAGATCCTGGCCAGATGCCTTCCGTGTAGCCACTGGGGAGGATGATAAGCACATGACAGGGCCTGGAGGTCATTTTCTGAAGTCCTGTACTGTTTTACGCAGGAAAGTTTTTTCATAAAGCCTTTTTATAGCAACAGTAGTTTTACGTGTTCTTCTTACATCATGAGCATAACCCGGTCAGTAAGTTCATTATTCGTTTGGCTTTTTTGCATGGTTGCATGGTGGTGCTAATCGTGCTTTGACTGCAAAGGCATCAATGCAACATTGTGAGACTTTAACATTTAGGTCAGGGCACATTGGGTATTTCTAACACTCAGTTTTGATTCTTCGCTGATGATTTGCATGAATATATATATCCATAATAATCGCATGAATTTAGAGGTCACGAAAACCTTTCCCAGTTACATCCCAGTTAAACACTGTTGGTACAAACATACCAATGGAAGCAGAAGATAAATTATTAACTCGGAATTACTCTGTACACTTTGCCATAAAAGTCTGTGAATAATTCAGTTGCAGATTACCATTTACCATTTTAGTCCATACAGCAGGGACACAAACTATAGCTCAGGAGAATGGTTTAATCACTGGAATCAATGATGCTGGATAAGTTGTTGGTGGTCGTAGATCTCAATGCAATCATATCACTGAGATGGAGGTCTTTAAGTGATTACATTTAGATGTATAGCCATTGTCAGTGCACTCCTGCCAATCTGTGGCAGCAAATTAAATCAGAGGAAAAGTGAAGTTCACTTAAAGTTGTGGACAAACTGGAATGAAGAGGGTACATTTCAGTTCAATCACACCCCTGGGAGATTGGTCCTGCTCTGACCATGTTATGGATGACTGCCATAAAGTAGGTATTTTGCTGACAAGAGCCCCCGGCTACCTATCATTCACACCCTGCCTGTAGACTGCAAGTCACAGCATGTTTGTCAGGTGGTCAATGAAGCCCCTGAAAGCACTGAAGAAAAAGAAAATACAAGCAGAGATGTACAAAAGGCATACTGTTCTGTGTATGTATGCACATATAGCAAACAAGCACTTAAACATGTACAATACAGATATTGTGATGTCTTTTTTGGTCATGGAAAAAAGTGTCTCCGCGTGTAGTAATCAAATCAAAACGGCACCATTATCGACTGTGTCCACAAACGTCACAAGAGCGTCACCCTCTGCGTACTAAACCGAGGACAATCAGACATTTTATGGTACAGACCTCTTGCAGGAAAAAGGAATATTTGTATGCACAAGACTCTGCTTTGTATGCCCGATCACAGAGCTCTCTTGCTGTTCAGCGGCCTACACGCAAGCCGCCACACTGTGATTTCACCTACTTTGTTTATGCCTCTCTGCAATCGGTCCCTCTTATCTCCTCTCATCTCAATCAACACTTTCCCCAGGATGCTCCATGCACACAAAAGATAATTCAAAACCAATACCTGCACTCTTGATACTAAGTAGGTTTTGCGTGCTTGGCTCTGTTGTGTAATTGCTCGCAACATCTGACCAACAACCAGCTCTGATAGAGAGATGGGTTCGGATGACGCGAGTAGTTTCGGTCACTGTTACTGCTGTGCTTTGTAAATGGTTTAAATTATTCAAGATTTCACGGTCGTTGGTGTGGACTGCAGTATGCAAAGTAGGCACTAATGGCTAGTGCAATTAGGGGAAAGCACGGTTTAACTAATAAAGACGTAACAGTCCTTTCTATAAGCTCAGCATCATTTTGCTCTATGAAAAGTCACAAGCTGTTCTATTTAAACCAGCACAATAACTTACTGTTGGCTTTATACTTCTTACATTTCACACATGTAATAAACTAACTCTCTCATTCACGCAAACAGTTATGGACATAATTAATTCAAGACTGGATTTAGGCTACAAAGAGAAGCATTAAACAACAATGACATCATTCTTTTTATAACTTCCACTTTTACCATGCTTGTAAAGTATCTTTTACTTTTAAAAAAATATGGTTTCTCGCCTCCCTTTCTTTTAAGCTACACAGCAAGAACAATAAAGCTCTGTGTCTCTCAGAAGCTTTAAAAATACCCCAGGCAGGACTACCATTAGTCACACTTACATCTCCAGAGTCAGATAGCAGGTGCCGCTGAAGAGAGCTTGTCTCCCTGCTGAACCGTTTCTTAGGCCCGACCCGATCCGACAAGTTCCCCATGATGACTTTGATGACCCTGGTGCACTCGGCTGATCAATAATCTCACGCAGCGTCTCTCCTTACTGTCTGTGTTTTTTCGTTTACCCAAAAAATGCTTTCTTGCTTCCTCTCTTCCTGCGTCACTGACACACTTACACACACACTTACGCACGCAAACGACACGCACTTGACTTTCCTGAGACACAATTCTTCCGACCCTCCTTCATCTCACCCCATACACACACACATACTTAATTTAAATCTGGGTTAGATCTGTTCCGTTTTGAGCAAGAGCTATTATAAGATGACCTCCAGTGATGGAGAGAAAGGGAAGGACAAAAGAAGGCGAGCGGACCGTGACAGTCTGTGATGGAGGAGGAGATTGACATTGTATCATTGCTGGAAACCAGGTGATGGTTTCTATGTCCTGCAAAATTAAAGTGTAATTGACCTCTATCTATGCTACGATCTTTTAAGTATCTCAACAAAATTGCAGGTGCATAGAGATAATTTCAGTAGAAGGATGTGCCCTTCAAAGTAAACACAGTGGACAGCAGAAAATTAAGAATACATTTGCATCAAAGAGACATGACTTCCATCTTGTCCGTGCATTTCCACACGAAACAGAAAAGGTCTTTTGCATGAAAGTGGATTCAGTTGGTGCTGTATGTAGTGATGTGTATAAGACACTCTGTCTGTGTAATCCTCTGTGAATCAAAGTTCAAGTTTTAACCTGCATGGACTTCCTTTGAGTTGGTGGTATTTATTTATTTACAAAAAAGTAAACACACTTTGGGTTTGAAATTGAATTTGTTGGTTTTATAGATTTGATGTATTTCCATGTGATGAATCATCATACGGTGAGTTAGGGCCTATGTCCACTAAATGTGTTGCTAGCAGTGTCAATTTTCTTTACAAAACCAATGAAGTTCAGCTTTTTCAGCACTCCTCATCCTGAGGGCTTGAGTGCCTTTGGCATCAGCTGTTTTTTGTTGCTGTGCCTCGAGGGATCTCAGTTAATAATAGTTCAACTTATAGAACTGTAAGTCACTCATAAATGTTACCTGTCCACCAGCAACCAACTAAAATCAAGAAGGCGCAAGGCTTTCAATATCTGCTTTGTCAACAACAATAACCAAGAGAAAAACTAACCCCACTTGTATTTCAAGGGTCAAATTTCCAGGTTTGAGCTGCTGCTACAGCAGGACACAAATCATTAGCATTATTTATTTCATTTTTTTTAAATATCCTCGACACCACAGCTTACACCACAGCTTAAAACAAATTTCACGGTTAGGGAAGCGGTAGTGCAGTGAAATAACTTTTCTAATCTAGCTACAGTAAGCCTCCTGAGAAGCGCTCTCATACGAAGGTTGTAGGCACTGCCAGTGCAAAAAAAAATGATGTCAGTGGACACAGGCCCTTATTTATGGAAGAAGGAATAAAATAAAGTTTAAAAATGTATGCCATGACTGGGTAATGTATTTTTACAACAGCCTCCCAAGGTGCAGAGCAAAATGTTTTAAAAATGTCCCAAAAAAATGACATTTATAAGTATTAATAAAGGTGTGGGAATTCAACATCAGTTCAAGTTTTTAAAAAACAGAAAAAAAGAGAAGAAATAACACTGCTACAGGCTTCCCCATGACACATTTCAGAGTGACCTCTAAAGGTCATTGGTGAATGAACACTGATTAAACAAGCAATGTGATCATGCTCATGTGATTGTGAATGCACATGAGACTGGACTTTTGATATGCAGAAGGAGACACCTCTGTTTGCCAACCAAAACACACAGAGCAGAGATGCTGGGGTGAATATGCAGTGCACCTTCAGAAGGTAAGTAGATGCAAAACTGTGTAAATGTATGAGAAAGTTAAAATAGAGCTGGAAGTATGCACCCTTGGTTATGTAATGCAGTAGAGAGAAGGTGGAGGAGGATGAGGATGATTGAGGTTCACTGGCTGATTAGAAAGTTTAGTGGCTGATTCCCCTGGGAAGGAAAATGTTTGGTGTGTATGAAGAGGTGTGTTGATGTGTGTGCGTGTGCGTGTGTGTGTGTGTGTGTGTGTGTGCGCACGCACAATTCGTCGTAAGTGAAGGAGAGCCGCCCCGTCATAGCAGTGTAAAGTTTACATTAAAGCATTTTATGTGAGGTAGGTTGAACAGAACTATATAGTGTATCTTGCACAAGCATGGACCAAAGACTAAGTGGTATGGAAGCATTAAAATGATCACTGTGTAAATGATATAAAATAAGAAATAACCATAAACATACTGCTTGATTCAGTTCCCATTACAAGAGTCGTTTATGTAGTTTAAGCTGCAAATGGCTAAGATCATGTATCCATTAAAACAAAGTGGGGTCAATGACTTCCAGGAAAATTCAGTGTTAAACTGAAAACATGCAGTTAGCAATGAGAAGCTGTAATAAATCTGTCCTCTCTTCTCTGTTTATGTCCATGCATGTCTGTGACCTTTGCACAGACAGGACAGAAAGAGCAATTCAATTAGAGTCCATCACATAACACACAGCCCTGATTGGGTAAACTCCAACAAACAAACCCACACACAAACAGAGCAGCATGAGTCCGGGTCAAGGCCCTTCAATCACTTCAAACGTGTCTTCATCTTCTCTGATCAACAAAGCATGACAGCCTCCAATCAAAGACCTCAATAGATGCTCTCTACCTGTCTTCTTTGAATGGTTTCCTCTTTCCTTCTCCTTTATCCCTCACTGTTTTCACATCACATGTGCTTTTACTGGAAAGTCCAAGCTGCAGAGCCACCATGCACAGACTTTTCACGTAAGGATGAATGAGCTCTACATTAGCCAAAGAGAAGGTTATTTTGGGGTTACTTTGATAACAGAACAGCAAGTAAAAATAGTGCCTTCACTGGTTATTTGCTCATTTATAAGCATATATTTATACTCAGACAAGATAGCATAAAAGAATGTGGTTTGTGATTGAGATATTCTGATCCCATTTAATCCTTCCTGATATTGGTTTGGTGCTGATCTAATTCTACTGCAAGACTTCAGTGAAAACAGCTGTTTACTACTAATCATGCATAGATGTGATGTTAGATGTTTGGCATACACAGACTATACATGTGCAAGTATGTTTGCAGATATGCATTTTTCCTTTCTTTTTCTTCTCAGATCAACAACTAAGATAGACAAATTAATGGAGGACCTCTACTTGCTCTCTCAAGGGGGACTTTTCCGAAGCGACTAATTTCCTCGTTGTTTAAATGACACTTGAAATCTGGACAAATCGATTAGTCTAAAGGTACGAAAACACTTGGAAAACAGTCAAAATCAAGCATGATTAGTTTACCTCTCGCAGACTCTGTGATTACGTGAGTCATGTTAAATAATGGTCAAGTGTGGCTAACATTAGCAGAGCTAGCACCAACAGACTTTGGTCCTCCTTTCAGATTAACATCCACATGTCTGTACTGGTTACACATTGCTCAGGTGGAGTGGTTATATGCCATTTTAACCTAACACAGCCTACATATCAACTTTATCACCTTTTTGTAGATCAAAATATGCCAAATCATGCCAAGATGCAATCCATGATCTCTGCTTGTTTACATATGGGTAGTAGAGTATTAACCGGAGCAACAACCCTGGCTAGTAATGAGCTAGTCAGGGTTCCCACTCTTTTCCAGAGATCATTTTCCAGGACATTTCAAGGACATTTTCAGTGATGATCAAGCTGGTATGACAGGCTAAATTTAGTTCCTAATTTGGTTCCTAAATAGTCTAATATGTTCCTCTCAGTGGAAGTCTACATTGAAGACATGCAGTCTATGGCTATCTATGAACTCATCTCTTACATGCTTAAAAGTGATAGCAAATTGATTATAGAATAATGCAACCACAGATGTACAGCACTTTATTAGTGCAACCAAGTAACAATGATGGGCAACTCTCATCTCAGCTTTCTCTTTTCTCAAAAAATATTAAATTAGCTAAGTAAAAAACAAAAGAGCCAGCAAAGGACTCTGGAAGCTGCCTTACTGAAATAAATAAATAATAATAATAATCAGAGGATCAGTGCATAAATTGACCTAAATAGATCTGAATGTCAAAAATGGCCACAAATGTTGAATGGGGATGTGTTTTTTTTAACCTTGACAGGTCGCACGCAGTCATGTTGGAATAATTTTCCAGGATAATCCATGATTGTCCAGGACATTTGACTTTTTCTCCCATTTTCCAGGTGTTTTCCAGGACTGGAAAACTGGTCAACTGTTTTCCAGTTTTTCCAGGACGCGTGGGAACCCTGGCTAGTGGTGGGTGGCTGTGACACACCATACAACCATCATTTTGGGACTGGAATAATACAAATATGAATTATTTGTAACTACTAGTACTTCTGGTGATGGCCAGTGAGAGTGATGACGTTAAATAGTTAAGTTGACTTAGCCCGGACAGCTATAATTGTGAGTAGCATCTGACTCAGCTGGTTATCAAAGAGAGCAAGAGGGAATCAATGCATTGATTGTGTGACAAGGGATCAAAGGGATATTTCAGTTTTTCTGAAGTGGGGTCGTATGAGTTACATTGCACTAGTACTCCTGCTAGCCACAATGAGTGCCGATGAGCTCATTCCCCTTTAATGAGAAAATTCCCAGATGACCGGCAGGCAAGCTAGGCTACAATTTTCTGCATACGAGGACACCTATTTCGCATAATTTCACTAAAGATGAGAAAATATGGTCCAGGCACTCTTCACGGTGCAATTGCATGCACTACTAAAAAAAAATTGCAGCTCGACTTTGCCGTCAGAAACCCCCTTTGTTTTGGCACTATTTTCGGACGCACCTCGCACACCTGTGTTCTTCCACTGCATACACGCGGAGAAACTTCTGTGCTAACGAGTGAGCAGAAGAGATCCCACGTTACCTGGTGGTGCGCGTGCGTAAACTATGAGCCCATGCCAATGAACCCAGAGAGCTTCTGCTGTCAGGAGTGGGACTTAGTGTCAACAATACTTCAGGACCTCTCTGAGTCAACCATGCAGAGTTCACCGGCACGCATTGTGGCTAGCAGGAGTACTAGTGCAATGTAGCTCATATGACCCCACTTCAAAAAAACTGAAATATCCCTTTAAAGATGAACTTCCTTCTGTTGTTGCATTAATATTATTGTGGACTGATAGCTGGAGATTTCATTATCCACTATCTTGTATCTTGATTATAGCTAGATGCTACATCACTGCATCAAGGCCCCACAGATCACTAGTAATGAGAATGGAAGTTATTGGAAGAGGAGTTATTGTATTTCGGTAACTTTATTGCACATACTGCTGATGAATATGTATTTTTCAAATCAAACATATATTTAATGAGAAACAAAAAGAGGCAAGGAGGATATTTCTTGAAACAATTTTATTGGATGCCTCCCCATCACCACCAGCTCATGTGTATCATTATTCTGTGTTTTGTTATGTAGTTTGACACACATCTCTCTCCCCTGTGTCTGCTTGAGTGCCTTAATGAAGCACTTTCTGTTGTGCAGAGCTGTTTATCAGTGTTTAAAGGGTTTTTAATTACCCGTGTTGTTTGTTGCGTAGAGAAGGAGAGCTCTACAGATAATTCATCCTCTGCTTTAAACCTCAAGACAGACGGTTAAAGTTCTGAGTTGTCAGAAAAATACTGATTTTATGTGAAAGAATACATCCACAAGAGCTTGTTGTTTGCCATTGTAACACAAATGACCTGAAATCAGTTCATCTTTTTCGCTCTAAAAGATAAGAACAAATGATTCACTTTGAAAAAAATCGAATTTTTTGATCAGATCAGTTCATTCATAGACAGGTGTACGTGCAATTCCCTCATGCTGCATTTTAAGCAATACTGGACGCATTTTGGGATACTGGTGTCTGTATGAAAACAACTTTGGTTTTAAAATAACTAAAGATGATATAATGTATCCTAAGGTACATATTTTTCAGTATCTTTAACAAACAAAAAAATAAGAGCTGAAGTAAGAGTAAAATGCATTCTGGGTTTCACAGAGGCTGCTGCTCATTCCCTGAGGTATGAAATGAACTGCTGACAGGTGTATCAAATATAATAGATGACTGCACATTTTCTGTATGTGTGTGTGTGTGTGTGTGTGTGATCGTGTGTGGGCACCTGACAGGGCGGATGGAGAAATGAGTCCGACGAGGGGGAGACGGAGAGAATGAGCCGAGTGAATCTAAACAGTAAACAAACACACAGATTCTCTGAACTGTTTCCCCCGTCTGTCTTCTGCCATCATCACAACACTGCTTTGGTATTTTTGGGATTATTCGTGAGAGGCTGCATCAGCTGACTGTTTCGCTACAGAACCAGTAGGTCCTTTCAAGCCTCGAGTGTCAAACTGTCAGCACCCCTCACTGCTGCAAGTGTGATCAGCAAATGTGAGATGAATTTGTTTGGATTTGTTCGTTTTTTTTTAAAGCTGCAAGGTACAGGAAAATCCACGGGAAAAGAAACTACAATAATAACCACGGAATAGAAACAGTAACAGACAGAAACATGTGTTTTACAAAAACTCAAACCTGCCCTAAACTCACTCAAACTCTCTTCTCCCCCGCACTTTCTTACGTAAGAGATTCTATTTATATATGTAGCCTAATTGGATAGACTGAATAATTTTGGAGACGTTTTCCTTCCTTATTTCCAGCCTGTGGGACAGATATCAGGCCTCCTCTCATTCTGTCTGGAACTCCGGAAAAAAAAAGAGTCCCTGTAAAAGATTCATAAGCTGCTAATGAGGTTATGCAGCACATTTCAAAGCAAAAAACTAGAATGACGTTGTGCGTGCGTGTGTGTGTGTCTGCAACAGGAGGGGCTGGGGTTGAAATAGTTGCTCAGTGAAAAGATTATCCATACGAGCAGACGTTTGCAGCCGCAACCAATCGCAGACAAGTCACAGTCGTCTGGACGGAAATGGGCCCTTTAGCGATGAGGTTGTTTTAACTTCAATGCAAACAATCAATGCCCAGTTTTAGTGTGTGTCAAAAAGTTTGGATGTATTAAACGGTTCCCAAAAGATCAAAAGAGCAGAGTGTCTGATTTGATTTGTCTGGAGAGGAACAGATGAGCTCAGTTTCATAGATTCACATGATATCTGTTTGAGTTGAACTGTGCAGTTTAGGGTCAAGGCTTTAACTGTCAAGTATGAAGCAGGCTTTAAACTCATTATGTCTCATCTTTAAGTATCAAGGCTGATCCTTTCTTTACTGAAGTGCAGCTAATTGAAATGTTGAAGGATTCCTGTTTCAAACCTGTTCATATTTGGTAAAGATTTTAAAAGTTCAGATTCTTTAAGCTGATTTAAGATTAGATGTGGATTTAGAATGCTACAACAAGAAGCTTAAATCAAGACTGAGGATAAGATTCTACCTAAACAGGTTTATTATAGCCCCACAGAGTGTCTCTCTTCACAGAATCAGCACACATTTTAAAGGTGCAGGAATGGATTCTGGTATTGGGAGTGTTAAGGTTTCTGCTGACACTAGACATAATATTATTGACTGTTGCTGGAGCAGGCTTTAAGATCTGCTTCAAGATGTCAATATTCGACTCCAGCAGAGAGCTCGCCTCTCAAGTTGCTATTAGGCTGTAAACAAAGTCAATGTATTGAAAAGAAAGTCTTGGCCGAAAGTCCTTTGTCACTAACTGCTGTCTACACCTGAAGCCTTGAGAAGTCGGTCGTGGTCCCCAGAAGCGGTATTGTGTCAGAAGATAGTTGTTGTTTCAACGACTGACTAGAGAGGGAATAGAGTAAAGACAGATTTGAGTGGATGTATGATGTAATCAGAATAACATCGGTATCAGCAGTTAAAGCTTATAAAGTGAATTACCAGTATCAACATATTTTACAAGCAAACTGGAGACCTACATTTTTAGTCCCGCTTTTAACGCTTTTTGAGATTTATTCTTTAAAGTTATATTTTTTGGGGCATTTTCACCTTTAACTGACAGGACAGCTGAAGAGAGACAGGGGACGTGGAAGCGGAGAGTGGGGGAGGACATGCAGTAATAGTTGGAGACTGGAATCGAACCCACGACCTCTGCGACGAGGGCTATAGCCTCTGTATATGGGACGCACGTTTAGTGGCCAACGGCGCCCCAAGTTTTATTCTTATAACAGGTTTATTTCACCTTATTTATTATCAAGTTCAAATTTTAGTCACTTTTTTTAAGTGTAGCATCTTAGTCTCTTTTACTGGTTTAAAATATTAGTGTTTTATTATCTTAGTATTTATTTTATTTTGGTGAGCTTAATTTCCTGTGTTGAGTTTTAACATCTTATTTTACCTCAAGTGTTTCCTCATTAATCATTTATCATGACAGCATTTTCTCAGTTTGTTCAGCAACATTTTAAAATTTTTATTTGTTCTATTTTTTGTATTATTATTATTATCATTATTATTATTAGTAGTAGTAGTAGTAGTAGTAGTAGTAGTAGTATTGCATATATCATCTTCTTTACCTTAGGGTTGGGTGGGTTTGGGATTAGGATGGGGGGTCTTTTTATTTTTTGATATTTTTATTTTATTCTATTTTAAGTTGTTTTTATGTACCGCACTTTGTGTTACAATGTCATTGTATGATTGATTGATTGATTGATTGATTGATTGAACGATTGATTGATTGATATGAACATTACCACAGATACTCATGGCCGATAAGTTGATGCATTAATTATGCACACAACAGTTTACACACACCAACGCAGGTTTTCAGCAGTGACAGAAACAAACAGCAGAATAGATTTTTGCAATGCTTGTGTAGCACAGGTGATGAGAGGCAGAGCAGAATACCACTCCTTCAACACTACCACTTTAATCCTGCATCACAAGAACCATCACGCTCAACAGCACCAAGAGTTTCTGATGAGTAAGAACAAAGAAGTGTCAGCGCCAGCAAAGACGTGTCAACAGACTCTACTTCAGTCACTCAACAAAGCTAAAAATATAGCAGCGACCACCCAAAGGTGAAGGGGCATGCTAATGATGTACTTGGATTGGTATTGGCTAAAATGACTCCGGAAATATCGGCATATCGGATATCAGCAACAATCCAATATAGTGTGTTTCTAAAATTTGAGACTGCTGGTCTGTTTTAGTGTCCATTTTCATTTCTTGGTTTTTCTTTGAGAAATGATCTCACAGATTTGAAGTTAAAATCATTTATATCTAAATTGATCAAATTATACTAATACTCAATAGAGATCATAATCAAATCTGGCATTGCTTAGCTTTGATTCATTATATTTGTCCAGCAAGATTACACTGAGTTGTGGTGCTTTCATATTTGCAGTAAACTCCCAAAAACTTTTGGGATTTTGAGCTGCAAACCGTCAAAACTGTAATCCTAAACCTATCCTCAATCCTGCCAGTCCCCTTGTATAATTTCTGCATGGAGATGTAGTGAGATGATGAAAGGAGTGCTTCAGAAAAAATGAGTAAATTCACACAGTGGGTGGGAGTTATTTTGTTAAGTGTCCTGTGTATTTACGTCACCATGCAGGCTTTTTTTCCCCCGTCTTTTTAAACTCTTTTTTTTTATATATCTTTTTTGGTGCAACACAAAAAAAGCTTTCAGGCATGTTTTATTATCAATTAGTAGAACCAAGTGTTGGAGAAGCAGCTTCCCACAATCCAAAGTGGATGTAGAGTCATTAATTGTTTTATGCTCTGGTGTAGGCGGGACTTTAATTGCACTTTTTGGTTTGCCTGAAGACATTTTTCACATGAGGTTAAATCCGACTGGAGGTTTTGGTGGTGAGGTCTCCAGGCACAGAAGATACCAGATACTATAAAAGTAATAACACTGAGGTAAAGATCAGTGGGTCCACTCCAGAGAGAGCGTGTCAAGCTGATTGGATGCAAACAACAGCGGCAGCCGGGGAGATTTGAGCAGGATGTGGAAGAAGATAAAGTGAGAGAATGGAGGCAAGTGATGATGAAAACTCTATATATATAAAAGTGTAATAAAACCTGCAGCTTCATTCCCTTACTTCACGTCTGAACATAAAAGATGTTATAAAACAGGCTGGTGGAGTAGTAGTGGAGAGGAGAGGAGCTGAGGAGACAGGCAGAGAACAACCAGCCAACATGACCTGCAAACATGCTCATTAAGTGCAGAAGAGCTGTCAGGACTAAAGAAAATACCCTGACTGGAAACAGCCAAACAAGCCTAAAACTATCAGATTCTATCACGTCCATCCTCTCCAGAATGTCAGATCACTATCACACCGTCCTCGTTTTCTCCCTGTTTCCCAGCAGCTCACTTTTATGCTCTCTGTTTGAGTGATACAGCTTTTTTTCTTCACTGTAAAGGTACAGTCTTAACATTGTTAACATTACTGTTAGGACAGACTGTGAATATGAATAGAGCAGATGTTTTACAGGGATGTAAAAGCTCCTGTGAGGAGTTTGTAGCTGGTTATGAAACACGCTATCCTTCAGGGTGTGGGTTAGATGAGGCAATTCCCAAGAGAGCCTTTATTTATATTTTCCACAGCAAAGGTTAACAGTGAGTGATACATTTGACTCTACAAAGAGAGCCAAATGAGATATATGACTTATTAATGTACAGGAATGTATCAGCAAAAAGCTAACACACACAGTTTGTCCAAAGGGGGCGCCAAAATCAACACAAAATCAAAAGAAAGTTCCTCACAGGAGCTTTAAAAGAAATGATGTGGAGGTGTACTTCAATTTTTATATTTTTAGACTCCAAAAGGAAATGGAATATAATTATGCAACTGAGATCTATGTGGATTAGGGTTACATAATACATATGACAGGTTATAACCTGGTCCTTATGGCAAATATCAATGAGAATAGCTTTATATATTTTACATTTTTGTATTTCTAAGTGTTTAGTTTATGCAAAAAGAGCAAGAGCAATTATGAATATACATTGAAATTCTATATATACCAGTTCTAACTGAAATCACTTTTGTTAACACAAACAAACAAACAAAGACTTGTTCTGAATCTTTATTTGTTTTTTTGTTTTTTGTTTTTTACTGCAAACCGGAGCACTCCTCTGCTGCAGTATCATCTTTCTTTTTCATGTGTTAGTCTTCATCTGGCCACCAGGAAGTCAAACTGAGCATGCTCACTAAACTCAAATCAAAAGTCCAAACATCTGTCATAACACTCATGTTACTGGCTTTGTTGTTGATCACACTATGTTTAGAGATCACACTGTAGCTACAGGCCAGGTTGGCAAACTGAAAGATACTGTTTGGGATACTGTTCCAATAAAAACCTGCAAAATCCTTCGTCTTCTACCTTGAAAAAGACCAATGAATCACAAAATCACTGAATTGACTTAATTCAGTGATTTTGTCATTAATTTCTTAACCTTCTGGTTTGCCTCTGGTAACTTTCCTGTAGCTCTCAAATGGCTGTTGAATCTGCGCTGTTTGTCTAAGGTAATGCTAGCTGCAGCGAGTGCTGCTAAGTATTTCTTCAAAACATTTTAATTGCAATGAAAACTTTTGTCAAGTGACTTAAAAGATTTCATTGCAAAAGACTTCATTTCTTACTCCTCCTGGAATACTTACAAGTTGCAGTCATGGTATCTCCACTGTGACAGTGAACACACACACTGGTGATGCCATTGTTACTCTCAGCCACTTTGTTGCAGCTGAACTTGTTCTTCTTCTTTGTTTTAATGGCAGATCCTATATCACTGTCTAATGTGCACGAACATGTAGGCAAATTAAAGCTACTTTTACCAGTTATATTCATCTTTGCAAGCAATGAAATCATGCTTCCATTGCTTAATTTGAACCAAGAAACTTCAGTCCAAATGTCAAAAATCAAACATTCAAAAGCTTTCTGCTTCAACTGGGTCACATCTTTGTTCAGAAGTCTCCGTATTGAGACGCATTAAGAAGGATCAAAACAAACACACACGTTATTTGTGTGACAGAGACAGGCCTGAGGAAGATACACAGAAAAGAGACGCTGTCATTAGAGCTTCCTGCTAATCCTTGTGTCTTCTATGTAATGTGATTTCCACCAGAGTCGATTGCCCCTCCGGCTCACAGACAAAATAGTCTCTTCACATTAGACTCTGCTTTTACCTCTTTTTCTCACACACACACACACACACACACACACACACACACACACACACACACACACACACACACACACACACACACACACACACACACACACACACACACACACACACAGTCCTTTGTCTTACCTCAGTCATGTGTATAAGGTAGAATCTCAGCTCCTCAGCGTAATCTGTAAGACACAGAACAAAGACGTTCATTTGGATTCCCTTTGTTCTCTTTGACATCTTTCCGTTTTCAATTTCACACCCTTCCTTCTTTTTGTACAGAAAACAGCAGCTTTGATTTCCGATTACAATGTAGCCAATCGTTGATGGAAGGCTTTTACTTAAGCTTGGCCTTACAGGTATCTTCCCATAATGCACTGCAGTGTTTCTCTCTGAGACAGGCCTGTGGGTCTGCAGAACAAGATGAATGTTTTTTAATCGAATGACTTCACTGAAAAACACAAACACGGAGGGAAACCAACACAGTGTGTATTTGTTGTGGTGTTTGAAATGTTATTACAAGTGCTCTCACACACACAAAAACACACACGCACTCACAATGTAACTGACACGCTATTATTCTGCCCCAGGGTGAGACTCAAAGTGATAAAATATGTTCCAGAAAGACAAGAATCATCCATCCAAACCAACAAACCTCCCTTTCGCCATCCCTTCATCTTTCTTACCCTTATACAGAGAGCTATCTAATTCTCCATCAAATAAACTATACCTCTATCTCCTCATCCACATCTGTGAAGTGTGCATTTATGTGTGAATCAGTGAGTGAGGGCTAAATCTGAGTCAACACAGACTCAAATAAGAGGCATGAAAAGCCGCCTGCTGTACTTCTGGTTGATATGAGTACATTGCTCTGTTGTGAAGGAGCTTTCCAGCAGAGAGCCATGAAGACAAACTTTCCAGAGATGATTACCAGCTAATCACAGCATAGTAGTACATGCCAATCATAGCACAGAAGGGTGGGATTAGATGGAGCTGATTGGACAGCTGTGCCATACTGAGAATGGGGAGCAGGGTCTGAAAGTCTCTTTCTGGTGTACTTGTTTATTGTGTGTGAGACACAAACAGTCCCTACAGAAAGGCTGTTTGAGAAGGTGCATTGTTTCAGCTGTGTCTAAATGATATGTAAAGCACACATCTTGAGGAAGATATCTGTAGCTTCCACCGGCACACTGAGGAGGAGTTGAGGATAACGCTCCAAGTAACGGAATGAATCCTGCCTCTGACGTTTTTGATCCTGCCTCTGATGGCAGACCTCAGGTCCCTGACTGGTCCCTGTGAGTCTCAGTTAGAGGCTGTGAGCTGCTGCAGTTCAAAAGATGGGAATGCGAGAGACACTGACGCCACCTTGAGGTTGGATTCAGTGCAGGAAGAATCAGAGGCGGTGTGATGTAGGAAAGCGGGGCCTATATGGAAAGCTACCCTCCTACACTGCAAACTTGTTGGAGTGGCATTATGGATCCTACATGACTCGCTCTTCTAATTGGCTCACTCTGAAAGCCCCTAGAGTTTACACTGAGCTAGGTCAGCATTTCCTATTGATGTCCCTAACTCATGGTATACCCTTCAACAGACTTTAAAGATTATATCTATTCCTTCTTTAGCAGAGTTTGAGTCTTTAATGTCTGACCACTGTGTCTCGGATTGTATCTGTTTTAATGAACTGATTGTTTTGTGAGGGATTATGTGTTTGTTCATTGTTTCTGATATGCCTGTCATCTGACGACATTGGAAATGAAGAATTGAGAAAAACCTCAATTTCCTTTCAGGGATAAGAATTGAATTGAATATGCAATGCTGCTTTTGACCAGTTTGCAAAATAAAGGTCCTCTCTTCTCTAAAGGAGACAGCAGAGGTCACTGTTGGATATCTTTCTTTGTTCACCAAACAGCAGAGCACTGTCTTTAAGCAGCACTCTGCTGCAGTACTTGAATCATATTACTATGTTTCAACATTCAATCAGAAAAACTGAATCATTATTTAAAAAATAATCAAAATTAAGAAAGAGACCCTGAAATGTTTGTTTTAAAATGTCTTAAAAGTTGTCTAAGTTGACATGTCAAAGGTGTGGAAAACCTGACATTTTTGCTGTTACTAAAATTTGCTTTTTACTCCATCTATCAGAAAAGTAACAAAAAAAATTAAAATCTCTTTTTTCTTCAGTGATGTCGATTTATTCCACTGCTTCTATTTGAATCCCATTTTCTCTGTTAATTAATCTGATGACACCGTCTGGATTGACAGATGTTAATTACATCTCTCAGTGTTTCCCACGCTCAGTCTAGTATCAGGGTGACAGGAACACAGGAAAGCCCCTGTATTGAACTTGAACTGTGTCATTACACACACACACACACACACACACACACACACACACACACACACACACACACACACACACACTCATACATTTGTCAAACACACCCTCGCTGAAACAAACACAATCCCCCGGCGCCTCTTTCCTGAGTGACGCTGCCGAAGCGAAATAACAATGACAGGCAGCAGGGTGGAGGTGTGTGTATCTTTGTGCGAGTCTGGTGTGTGTGTCCTCTGATGAAACACACACTCATGAGACACGCAAACCCTGCTGAATCCCCCACCCTGGTGATCTCCTGATTGTCGAAGTGAAGGGTAGAGGTCAGGAGGAGATCAGAGATATCTGATGGGAGCTGAGAGCACGAGGTGTGTTATTTTAGGTTCAGACACATTTATATTTATACGCTTTTTTAAAACATGATGACTGGTAACTGTTCTTCATCTGTGGTTCTTATGACTACACAAGATTGACATTTCTGTTCACTTTAATGGTAAAAATCTCATTGAAGCCCCTGATATCACTTATCAACATGGCTCTCTCTTGGGCTCAAATTCAGCTGCTGCCTGCCTGCACTAATAACCAGCAGCTCACATTCTACAAACATTTAGTCTCTGCAGATATCATTAGCTGATATTAACAAGTCTCTCAGATGGGAACAGAGTTATGGACTCAATTAATCCAAGGTCTCTGTGAAAATGAAACAACAAGCTGCAACAAAACTAAATAACGCAAAAAGCAGCGTACACATGACTACATTAACCTTAAACAGACATACTTGTTCATGAAACGTTTTACCACAGAAAAATACTTTTTAGAAACTTTTACTGTTCCTGAATGTGTCCTCAATGTAACAGGTATTTAAGTGTGAGATTTTTTGTCTTTTCTCCAAGCTTATGTTGCCTTTAGGGGCTTTATCCATACAAAGTCAGGATGTAATGTTACACTTTGCTCATGGTAGCATACAGCGGCTTTCATACTGCAGTTTTGCAACAGCCAAACAAAATTCAACTGTCATTGGCCTCAGTATTTACACGCTGAACTCGGCGTAATATCAGCTTCCTGTGTGTGATTTCATGCTGCATTATGGCGCTGAAGAAGAGCAAGAACCATAGACGGTATAAATAATAGTATCTATGACGTCACCCATCTGTTTCTGAAGCGCTGTTTTGAAGCCAATTGTCGGCGAGAGACATATTGGATATGCTGAAGTCAAACAAACTGCTGTCAAGCTAGAGTGAGGTAAAGAGGTGGGCTTTGAGCCTCCTAGCCAACAGTTACAGTGTTCCTGCCAGTCAGTCAAGTCAGCTGTGCCTCTCATTGGAAGACTCGTTATCTTAATATCTTCATTTTTGTACCAGGCTGTAAACATGTTTGATTCTGCTGTAAATATTGGCTTTTTTGAATTTGTGTGAATGTGTTTTCAAATACTTCCGGAGCCAGCCTCAAGCAGACACTCGACGAACTGCAGTTTTTAACACTTCGGCATAGGCTTCATTTCTCGCGGCCGGAGGTTACCGCTTGGTGTGAACACATAAGAGCAGCACCACATACAATGAAACATGCACGTCTCTGTTACTACCTCGAACGGTAAATCAGAGGTGGAACAACCTCAGTGCGATACATATTGCAGATGAGACGTAAGAGGGGTGTAAATATCTCAGCTTGAACTGGCAGACTGTTGGCGTCTTATGATTCAAGGTGCCTGATTCACAACAAGGTTTGTTAACAGTTTTAAAAAAATACAAGTAACACAGTTTGTGATCTAAATTCACACAAAAAAAAGTTATTTAAGATGCTTTTATTGTTTGACTGCGTTACATCTATGTCACTGTATTTTCTATTTTAATAAAAGAACTGTGCTTTCATTTTAAACGACACATAACCTACTTCTGAAAGTTACAGGAGCAGATAGAAACAGCTAGAAAAAGTCAAATGAATTAACACCCTCTAAAGGGTATCTACATTGTTGCATTGTCTGCTATGTCTGTCTTCATCTGCCTGTTAACCACAGAGCAAGTGTGAAGACATACGGCACGTGCACAAGGCAAAGAGAGAGAGAGAGAGAGAGAGAGAGAGAGAGGTTAAAAAAGGTTATAAATATTGTTCAGGTATTATCAGTGTGTTGGAAACACTGACTGTTTATCTTCGACTGCAAAGCCATCATCTGCTGCCAACATGTCTGCACTCCTCTATTCAGCCACAGACATAAGAGATGTAACAAGCGCCTTCTGTTGTCTATAAAAGGGTATCATTAATCATTTTTCATCTCATTGATTGGTTTGTCCTCAATGTGTATCAATAGTCTGCTGTCTTGAGAGGTAGCTTTTCATCCTTAATTGAGAGCCCGGCCATGTAATCAATGCATCGAGTTAAACCTGTTAGTCTAAGGGCATCATTTGTTTACTCCGACTGAATACCTTTATTTCCAATCATTTATCTCAGAGCCACAGCTGCACTCAGAGCCTCCACTCACACTGGCTCTAAACCCCAAGCTGCCCTTAAAGTCATTATTCTGCAGGAGTGAGCATGCAATCTCCTCTGAACAACATCCTTTTAACACCTGTTATCCTGCTAAATCAATCCCATAATCCCAGCATGATAACCCCGGTGTTCAGCCTATTTATTGACTCAGCTTTTGACACCCCCTGCACCAAATATTCAGGGGGATATGGGGCTTGTTTTTGTGGTTTATTCCCCGCTCAGCATTACAACAAACTGATCCCACAGCCAACATGACAGCCAGCTGGAGGCGGGAGTCACTTATTACTGTTTTCTACCCGTGCACTTTATCAACTTTCAGCAGACTAAGCCTGACGCCCCTCTCCCCTGGCTCTCTCCCAAGCGTGACTCCAAACTCTGTCCCTGTCTCCACCCACCTCTCTAAACACAGATATTTACAGTCAGCCCTATTTGTTTGACTTGCTCCAGGGCTCTCTGCTGCACTGATGGCCAGGCTATTCTCTCCGTAGTGCCAGGGGAGGTGGTTGTTTACAAGAAGGTGAAAATAAAAGACAAAGCAAATGGAACTTTGGCATCATTTTCCTAAATATCCTGTGTTTTAACAACTGAAAATATCACTGTTATCTGAGTGGTGTGTTTATTTCTAGCTGGGCAATTTGTGTTTCTAATTGTTATGTTTCCCTTTTTATTCAGAGTGGAGCTGACAAAGATCCAACATGGTTTGTGATGTGAACACAGTGATAAGACTGCTCGTAGATTTACTCACATTTGTATTTTTTGATGGATGTTTGTTCCGTTTTGAACATTTGGGCAATTTGTGATGCAGTAACATACATTCACCCTTTAGATCTGACTCTTGTGCAAAATGACAAACATGATAGATTCTGTACTTCGAAATATAGTACATGTACATTTCCGGATATGAATTATTCCAAGTTAATGAACACTTACCATCCTGGAGCCTCAGCTGTCGGAGGTACAGCGGACTCTGAAGGACGTTACATCTGCCTGGCTCATCCTCTCTCGTCACCAGCATCAGGTCGCTGTAGACGAACACGGTAACCTACAGGATCAGATTGGAGGAGGAAGAAAGAAAAAGACTGAGTTTAATAACATAATTTACACTTCTGTGTTCTCACCATGACAAAGTACTCACATCTCACACATACCCTTCTGCTTCTGCAGTTCAGTGAGACACACATACACCACGTTGCATTTTATTTTTGCTGCAACAACCCACATCTTGCATTTAAGCTGGTCAAGCCTTAACCAAGCGTCAGCCTCCAGTGATGAAAGATGAAGTCAATGTGGAGGTGGAAAAAAAACTGAGTGTCCAGTAAAGGCTGGATCCAAAGGCCAAGAAACCCCATTAGAATACACATTTTTAAAAAAGTAATTAACATGTTTATACCGCCTGGTTCAGATATACTGTATTTGTGACCTCTGTACCTTCTTTCTGTCTTAAGAATAACTGTGCATAAGTTTATTCTTTTCTTATAACTCATCCATTTTTATTGTATTAAGACGTATGCCAAGTATGCATAATTAGGGGTGTGGCTAATTTGATTTGATTGACAGATGGGCATATTGCAACAATTCACCACATGGGAGAACTCTTGGTCTTAACTCTGGTCGTTTTATAGAGTAGTTAGAAGTTAATTGGAGTCAGAATTTCCAATATGGCGACTATCATCTTTGGGCTTCATAACAGCTGTGTCCTTATTCAGATGTAGGACCCTTCAAAGGACCCAGCCTTTGTAGCCTGCGTAGACCACTAAAGCTGGGCTGAAATGAGACGGCCTGGTATACGAAAGAGTTCCTGTTTATGTCACCAGCTGTTACACTCCTTACACTTATGTCTCAAAGTACTATAACAGGTAGCTAGCTGGTTAACAAAGCTAGCGTCCAGAAACTCAACCACCGTCACCATCATTTTAAAGATAACTTCAAGTTCCAAGGTGTCTTTTTTTTTTCTTTCTTCCCCTATGCCATTGAGTTGGAACCAAAATCCATCATTATACAGTGTATTGGTCTGCTGAAGAGATTAATGGATTATGTTGAACCATGGAAAAGAAAAGAAGGACGCATTTTTTAGCTGCATATGAAAGAGTCGTCGAAATGGGACAGCCTTGGATGCGCCCATTGTGACATAATTTGCGACTTTAAATGCACACTTTGAAGGAAGTACCCTCTGATCAGAACATTATTGCCTCTTCAGAAACCAGGAAATGACATCACCAAAACTTCAACTATTTTTTTTTAAGGTCTTGGTCTCCTGTTGGGTACAATATAACGGAGGTAGGACCCTTGAGCAGACATATAAGATTTATTAAAGGTGACATATCATGCAAAATTGACTTTTTAATGGTTCTCTACCTGAAATATGTGTCCCTGGCATGTCTACAAACCCCCCGAGAATGAAAAAAATCCATTCTGCCCCTGTTCTGATTTCTACACCTTTCTGTAAATGTGTGTGAAACAAGCCGTTTCAGACTTCCGTGTTTTTGTTACGTAACAACAATATCCGGTCTGTCACGGAGTCAGAACTCGGAGCTTGTTCAGCCCATAGACTGTATAAAATACAACTCAACTTCTCCGTTTTTCATTCCCTGCACAAATGTGTGCTAACAAGGAGCTTAGGAGGGAGGCATGCTAGTTGTAGGCTGTCTTAATAAACACAAAGGTCGGTTTTACTCCCCACGTCTGCAGATTTGAAGATCTAGTGGATGATTTTTATTTATCATGGATAAGTGCTAGCGCTAGTTAGCATAGCTACATAGCTACATGTTCATAGCTGTAGCTGCAGCTATGTACCAAGACACACGTCTACATACTGGCAAATCAAACAACAAGTAACACAGAATCTGTGACCAATCCTTCACAAAAGGTCCCGCTGCCTTTCTGGCAGTGGTCGGTTTTACTCCCCACGTCTGCAGATTTGAAGATCTAGTGGATGATTTTTATTTATCATGGATAAGTGCTAGCGCTAGTTAGCATAGCCACATAGCTACATGCTCGTAGATGTGTACCAAGACACACCTCGACATACTGATAAATTAAACAACAAGAAACACTAAATCTGTGACCAATCCTTCAGAAAGGTCCTGCTACAGGCGCCTCTCCATCAGGATCAGATTCTGGATCAGATTCAGAGGGTTGAAGTAACGCGATCTATGAGCAGCCGTGTATAGTCAGCCAACATGTAAACATTAGATCAACGTGCTGGAGAGCCGAGGCACATCCATTTCCTGAGGGGGTGTGGTCAGAGAGAAAACAGAGTGTTCTGAGGAGGACTGAAGAAGAGGATTTTCAGGCATGCCAAAATCTGATTTCAAAGTGTTTTTTTGAGCATAAACTTAAAAGACATGTTTTGGGGACCTCTTAGACCAATATATATTGATGAAAAAATCGTGATATGTCACCTTTAACAACATCTTTTTTTAAATGGCTAAAGTCAAACTTAGTCAAAAACTTACTTTAAATGTCCAAGAAGAACTAAATCCAATGCGGTCCACAAGAAAAACCACAAGAACCATGGGGGGGGGTGGGGGGGGGGGGGCACAAGAATACAAGAGGCACAAAACGCAGGGAACACAAGAAAAGACGCAATGATTCAACACAAGGGAGGAAACACAGACCGTATACACACTGGTTAACGAGCAACAGGTGTGATCACAGGACACGGGTGACACTAATTAGGGTAATCAAAGTGGAGAGCAGGAAGTAACCCAAGGAGCAAGAACTACAAAATAAAACAGGAAACAATGCCAACTCATGACAAGTCTTAACATATTGCTCTGAAAACTTGGACTGTTTTGCTTTGCCTTAAGCGTAAACATGCATACTTTGAGTCCAAGCTGGAGTCAATCAAAAATATTAAAATGCATTTATTTAACACAGAAAGTTTGAATGCAGTCAAGCTTACGGCTTAATTTTTGATAATTCAAGCCCTGTAGCCTTACAAATGCTCTAATTTTCATCACATCCTCATGCTCAATTATTTTATCATATTTAATATACCTAGAGAATATCAGTCAGAGTCCAAAGCAAATGCCCTGGTGACATTTCATTCCATATGGTACAATATTTGACTAATAGCAGCGTTTAGCAGGAAGAGGCAGTTCTGCAGCCTGAAGCCCGTCTCATACAAACTCCAAAGCTCATCATAATTAATAATTTCAGTGTCACTTAGGGGATTTCAAAGAATTTTGCAGCATCCTTTTGACAGCGCTTTATGCTTTTGCATTACTTAAGTGAGTAAATTCATGCCAGTGGGGCATTCAAGAGGAACAAAGGATGCAAAACAGAGAGAAAAACTGTAGATAATATAAAAATAGCCTGCACGTACGTATTGAAGTTCATGATGTGACTTTGTGCTTTCATGCAACATAACACACACATGCAGTCTAATTCATGTAGATGGGCAGTGTTTCAACAATGCTTTTGCTTTGGTGGCTTCCTCTGGAGAGTGAGATAGCAGAGAGGGTGTTTCAGATGTAGCCAGTATGTGGTTTATGTGTGTGTGTGTGTGTGCGTGTGTGTGATTGTGCGTGATAATGTGTGTGTTTGTTTAGGTTTGAGTGGGTGGAAGAGGATGTTAGTGAGAGTATGAACAAGGACAAGGCAAATGTAAAAGCGAGTGGCAAACAGTTGTTTTTTTTTAAAGAGAAAGATGCATTTACTTCACATTGTTTTACATAAATTTACACCCCAGCTTCCCACACACACAGATACGAGATTAAAAGGTGCACAAAAGGTCACGCAAACACTGTGTTGTTATTCAAGTCTGGACCTTACCTGTGACAAGACACCAATGCAAGGTTTGAATGTTGTGATTTCATATTTTGTGTCATATTTAATGCTGAACAACTATTTTGAAAGCAAGGATAACAAATTCGAAGTCATTATTATAATTTTGCGAGAAACATATGAAGCGTAAAGTTCATTAGAGGCCCCAGACGTCATCTTGGTTTAAATCTAATGTGCATTATTTTGTGTTTTAGATATTATAATGAAACAATTTCATGTCTGCATGGACAATAGAGCCTCCTGGGTAGACTTATAAAACTGTGGTGAATAATGAGTGAAAACAGTGGCATATCATTGAAAACAGATCGTGTATAGAGGCTCAGTGGAGAGAAACTCCCTCCATAACAAACTCTGGCTGTTAAATATTTGTTTTATGGCCGACCCCGGAGAGAGAGAGCGATAGAGAGAGATAGAAAGAGAGAGAATCACCCTCCATGCCAGCAGTCACTGCACTCCACTGCACAGCAAAGATTATCTGACAGGGCAAATTTAAAGAAAAAAAACTTGGCAAGAGCCTGATTCACTGAAACAATGCTTCTTCCTCTTTCTTTCCTCTTTTGAATCACACAAAGACTTTGTTAGAGTTCTGGAAAAATACACCAGAACAGAGCATGCTGTATTCCCTCATACAAAGCACTGATTGTACACACTTCAAGTTTCGGAAGCATTTCTACTTAGGATTATTAAACCATTGATTAAGCAGGGTGTAGCATCAGAGAATGAAGACTGTTTGTTTGCAGTTACTTTTCTGATAAACTTTATCTGTGTCACATGATTTCTCTTCTTAGGAAAGCTCTAATGCTAACTTGGCAAACAGACATTGATTTATCTTTGATTAAAGTGATAGTAGGTAACTTTACCTTTTCTGATTTTACAGACTTTTGATAAGAAAGAAAATATGAGATAAAGAGTGACTTACTCTTTGACTTTTAACCAAGCATGAAAGTTGTCTGTTCTTGTCACCACGCCCTGATGAAGACCCAGTGAGGGTCGAAACCAGTTGGTGTTTCCTTTTTTCTGTACACTACCTTCTAATACGTAATGCCCTGTATGAATTAAAGGCTTTTTAACCCTTTCCTTGACTCGAGCTGGTGTCCCTGAAGACAGCCCCTGGCTTCTACCTGGAGTTTACCACATTACCTCCCTGAGCACTTTTGTCTTGTGGTTTATTTGCTTTTTTTCAAAACATTTTACAGCACTTTTTTGAGTCTTTAATAGAGGTGTGAAAAAATATTGATACAGCAATATATAAGGATACTTTGACCTCCAATATGAAATCAATATTTCAACTCTTAAAGCTGGGGTTGGCAGTCTCAGAAAACTAGCATGAATTTGAATGTAGCATTTCCTCAGGACTCCATCTAACCCCTCCCCTCCTCCCTCAGAGCTCCTCCAAAACGACACGCCCCCACCCGCTCATATGCACGAGCGGCGCTGACTTGCGACCATATGATGGTGACTGATTCAAAACCGGTCCTCTCCAAAACATTATCATAGTGAAAGTTAAAAACACAAATAAATATGGCTGCTGTTAGTACTTACAACTGTCATTCTAGCATTATCCAGTTGTACCAGTGACACGAGATCAGGAGAAAAGTTATAACACATATAATACTGTAACAGCTCTACTGTTTGTTAAACGTGTTCAGTGTAGATGCTCTTAATTCCTACAGTGTTGACGGTTAGTGAAGGCATCAGGAGAGGTGTAGAGTGTGTAGAGAGTATATATATTTCTGTAGGACTTAGTAAATGTCATTCATTCTTCTGCTTGTCAGAGCCCCGTGGTGAGAGCTTTTTAGACTCTGATCCGGACTACAGTCCTGAGCAAAGCACCTCATCGGGTCAGAGGGGACAGGCCCGAGGTCGAGCGAGAGGGGCAGTCAATAGAGTCAGGGGAAGCAGCGGCAGGAGACGGGGACTCAGAGTACACGCCGGGGAAATGTACGCGCAGGACGCGGGCAGAACAGCAGGACAGGATTTGAATGGTTTCAAATTTTGGCACCCAAAAAAGGCTGATTGGTTAGTGTTTTCCCAGGTTTACTCTGGCTGCAGATAGCAGCTTTTCTTCACTCTTTTTTAAGAACACATTATGTATTGATTGCCATCAGGACATAAAGATCATTTTAACCAGTATAACAAAAAGTGTATCTAAATCTGATTACCAAACCCAGCTTTAATAGTTCCGAGTTGGAACTAAAATACAACTTCAGTATTCCAAAAACAATAAAGTGGAAAAGTTGTTTTCAGTCAAATAGTTTTTACTTAATTTGTCCTTTCAATTCTGAGTAATATTGTGTGATTTACATAAACACCATCCCTTTTTTTTCTTAGTTTACTGTGTAGAATATCGCAATATATCACAATGTTGTGATATCGTAATATATCGTGATACTATCGTATCGTGACCCAAGTATTGTGATGCGTATCGTATCGTGAGGTTCTAGGCAATACTCACCCCTAGTCTTTAACTATTTTTGAAAGCTTCTTATGTGTTTTATTAGGATCACTTTATTGTTTGTTTTTCTAATTTATGTTTCTGTGTGTTTTAACTTATTTTACTTAGGTAAAATAATAATAATAATAATAATAATAATAATAATAATAATAATAATAATAATAATAATAATAATAATAATAATACATTTTATTTAAAGGCGCCTTTCTCAGCACTCAAGGACACCGCACAGATACACAAATTTACATTAACGGAAACAAAATCAAAGTCAAAATGAAAACATTATAAACTAAACTAACTAAGAAATGACAATGCAATGCAATTGGCGTCAGATGGAGTAGGCGGTTTTAAACAGAAGTGTTTTGAGTTGTGATTTGAAATGGGGGAAAGAATCAATGTTTCTGAGTTGAGGTGGCAATGAGTTCCAGAGATGGGGAGAAGGAGGAGGGCTGAATGCTCGGCTCCCCATAGTGGTGAGACGGGCAGAGGGGACAGACAGGTGTATGGAGGAAGAGGATCTTAGGGAGCGGGAGGGAGTGGGAACATGGAGGATGTCGGACAGATATGGGGGGGCCAGGTTGTGGACGGTCTTGAATGTTAACAGGAGGACTTTGAATTGAATTGAAAATGTATTGTTTTTGTTAAATGTGCAATAGACATAAAGTTCATTTGATTGGATTGGACTTATATCAGCAACTACAACCGGCGCTCCTGACATCACTCCAAAACTTTCCGTCGTAGACAACCATCCTGCTAAAGTTGAATTATCTCATGGCCAAAGTGTAACACACAGAGAGCATTGAAGATGTGTTCACTTCATACAAGGTGATGTGCAGATGAGAGGACAGTGATGCGCATCTCACCCTAACCTTGGAGCTGCTCATATAAGAGCTGTATCACTCTGCAGGATGCATTATAAAGAAGTCACATACAAGTCACTACTATTGCATACAGTTTAAGTGTTCTACATCAACATACTCCATAAAAAGAGGCCTTCAAAGAGGCCTTCACTTAGACGTTTTGAAAGCAATGACGCACAGTCTCTGCATGGAGATGTCCGACAGTGACTGTCTCTCAGCCACAGATTACTATCTTGTGGCCTCAAAGTGCCACCTCGTGACCACGCTTTATTACTAGTTCTTATCAAATGTGACCAGAGGGGCTCCATGACTTTCAATGCCTTGACAGGAACTATAGCATATCTGATGCACAAATCTTTTATGTGCTTCCTCATGGGATTAGAGTCCATGTTGAAACTGTTGGGATTTCATAAAGACGGAGAACCTTTACTTTTTGTATAAAGCATTACAAGATTTGCACTTTTCCCTAAGCGCATAAGAAACTTTGATATCGAAGAAAACATTTGCATAGTGAGCTCAGTATGTTGTGAAAGCTTTATGAATATATACTCAAGGAGCTGCAGCTTCTTTTGATACATTAAACAGCAGTTCTCTGTCAGTCAGACCTTTATTTTTCAACTATTCATCTTCCTCGTCTGATGTGGGCCGGAGAGTTCAGAGCCTTTACAAGTTCTCAAGTCCTCTCCTGCTCCTCTAGGCCTTTTCTTCAGACACACACATGGCTCTAAAACACACACACATTTTCACACCGGAATAAAGGGTAGTCATTCTCAGGTTTGGCAAATAAAGAAAATACATAACGAGAAGTGACAAAGAAACTAAATGTTTGCTGCTACTTATCTCTTTGTATACTGGATTCAAAGGAAGAGGAGAGAAAGGTAGGAAAGAGGAGAGTACAAGGAGGAAAGGACAAGGGGGGACGTGAGAGGAAAGGAAAGGACAAGGGAGGACAAGAGAGGAAAGGACAAAGAAGGGCAATAGAGGAAAGGACAAGGACAAGGGAGATCAAGAGAGGGAAGGAAAGGACAAGGGAGGACAAGAGAGGAAAGGAAAGGACAAGGGAGGACAAGACAGGAAAGGAAAGGATAAGGGTGATCAAGAGAGGAAAGGACAAGAGAGGATATGACAAGGGAGATCAAGAGAGGAAAGGACAAGGGGAGAGGAGAGGAGAGGAGAGGAGAGGAGAGGAGAGGAGAGGAGAGGAGAGGAGAGGAGAGGAGAGGAGAGGAGAGGAGAGGAGAGGAGAGGAGAGGAGAGGAGAGGAGAGGAGAGGAGAGGAGAGGAGAGGAGAGGAGAGGAGAGGAGAGGAGAGGAGAGGACAAGGGAGGAGGGGGCAATAGAGAAGAGGACAAGAGAGGAAAGGACAAGGGAGGGCAAGAGAGGACAAGAGAGTAGAGGAAAGGACAAGGGAGTAGAGGGAAACAGGAGATGAGAGATAAAACTCTTCAAAAGAGCAAAATAAAATATGAATCTCTCTTTCCACAGCTCCAAAGGTTTCATCCTACATCTTACAAACAAAAATGTTTAGCTTTGTTTTCTTTTTCTTAATTTAAGTTTAAATCATTTTCACATTAAGTTTTAATTTCTTTTCTCTGCAAAAACTTCCCCCTCGGATGCAGAAACTGAAACTAAAACAGCCCCAAGACGGTGCTGTTTACACCGAGCAAGCAATTGCAGCAAACACACAACCACAATCTCCACATGCACTGAACTGACACTCAATCACACACACACACGTACATATTTAACAGACTGATGCTGCTTACCTTGAGAGAATGGTGCTTGCTCTCATGTAGTATCATCTCCTCAGATAAGATGAGAGCTCGGCTGCACAGGTCCAGAGGCTGCAGACAGAAAAACAACACGATGCACAAACAGGTTAGCCTTGTTCATCAAAGTTTACTCATTGATCATCACTCAAATGATTACCACACACTGGATAACAACACTCTGTTTCTTAAAGGTGTTCCAATAAAATCTTATACCAATTCCATTTTGTCTCCCCAGTTCAAACAATCTGCTACACAGCTTCCCTCTTCTCTTCTGTGAGAAACAAGCTAACTTTGCTGGGAGGTCCAGTTGCAGCAGTGTAGCGCGGCGTGTGGTCTGTGTGTGATGACACACTCACTCTTAGGATGAAGTCGTACGACGAGTGTGGGAGAAGGGGACTTCCTTTCAAGAGCAAAGGTGTTAAAGAGACAATTCAATGTATGTGAGGGTAGCTTTAACAAGTGTGTGAAGTAGTTTAAAGGGTGCAAGTTTCGATTTG
>NC_048290.1:8955350-9019548 GCF_009762535.1 Notolabrus celidotus | reverse complement strand
GATCTCTCTCTCTCTCCCTCCCTCTCTCTCTTTCTCTTTTTCTGACCTGAATAAACAGCTACCAAAGGAGGAGCGTCTTCCAAGCCAGTGAACACAAGATGGGTCCAAGGCCAAGTTCAGGGTCACAGCTCAGGTTGTACTTAAAAATCGTATCTGTAGAAGCTTGGCGTATGGCTTCTGAACAGTTACAAGGTTGGGACGGTGATACGGTGCATAATGTGACACTGTGAAAATATTACAGAGAAGCACTATGTTCTCAGCCTTTACACTACTGAGGCTGGAACAAGTGTCAACTTCCAGTCTTTAGAAAATAAACCGATACCGAAGTGCAACAAACTGCAGTTCCTCAAGCGTCCACTTGAGGCTGGCTGCTAAAACCCCGGAAGCCACATAAACACCCATTCAAAAAAAAACATCTTTACAGCAAAATATAAACATGTTTATAACCACTTCAGAGGTGTCCCTGTGCTTACACTAGAAGCGGAGAGAAATGTACCTCTACTGATTTGACAGCAAAACACACATTTTTTAATTCTGACAGGTCTCAGCTTCACTGTAAATAGGAAGTTAAATGGACTGGCAGCAGTTAAAAGCATAGAAAAATCTGATTTGTGGGGCGCTGGTGGCCTAGCGGTCTAAGCGCCCCACATACAGATGCTACAGTCCTTGTCGCAGGGGTTGCCGGTTCGATTCCTGGCCGGGTGACCATCTCCTGCATGTCTTCACCCGCTCTCTACTCCCCACATTTCCTGTCTCTCTTCAGCTGTCCTATCAAAAAAAGCTGATTTGCTTGTGATCTACTTGCTATTAAGGTGTCTTAAGTTTGCTGAAATAACATCATGACGCAGATTTTAAATTACGACTTTTAAATTAACGTCAAACCCATCATTTCTGGTGCAGTCTGGGGAGTCAAGAAACAGTGGTTGGCTTCTGCAGCATCATGTCAAGCAGATTTGTTGCTTATGTTGACATTTTTGATCAACAACAGATTGTTAAGACTGGTAAAATTTCATAATGAGGGGAAAAATTGAGGTCTATATCAGATTTCACGACAGCACTCTAATTGTTGTATTATGGTTTGACTCCTAAGAACAAATGTACACAAATTTACCATTAACCATAAATAATTGTAAATATTTTCATGGCCATCAATCCAATGGAAGATTACAATGGTTAAGTCAAGACCCAATTAGTACTGTAGACTGACCATCTGACAAACTGACCTTGAGATCTCTGGAGATGCTTTGTTAGCTTTTTAAACCTGAGTGAGACAAACTCCCTTAAAAAGCCTCCCACATCAATTGCAGCAGGCCTGCCATGCAAGGCCCTGACCATCTGGAACATTCTGGGGTTGAGGGCCTTGCTCAGGGACACAACATGCGGACTCAAGGTGACAGGGTTCAAACCACTCTGAGATTAATGGGATATTCACTCTCCCCACCTGAGCCTCAGCAGTTGGTACAAAATGATGAACGTTGTAATATTAAAACTATGTGCGTTGAATCTTTGGTATGAGATTCGGTCTGTAACTTCCTTAATAATAAAAGATAGTGCAGTACAGGCAGGGGCAACAATACGCACTCATTCATCTTACATCTCAGCAGAAAAGGAGCCGCAATGGGCCCAAGGGCCTTTAAAAAACCACAAAGACATACTTTCAGGCAATAAAATCAACCATTCTTCATGTTTTCTGAGACGCCAGCCAGCAACCCTGCATCCCCTTTTGAGCTCTCTTCAACCTTCCTTCCCATCTTACCCGTCAGACACAAGTGTCAGACCCATTTTCACACAAACGATGTCAGAGCTAATGCTAGCTGACAAGCAGAGTGATGCAGGAGGACACATTGTCTGGGGCGTAACTATGGTTAATATGCATGAGCTATGCTCACTGTCAATGAAATGAAAGTCCTCAATGAAATGAAAATAAAAGTTGGCTTTTTTTTCTGTCAGCAAATATAACTGGTAAATACTGACACGACAAAAGGGAGGAATTCTAGTTGTGATGCATTTAAAGATTTATCTGGTTCGAGTTCTGTAGTGTAGACAGAAAATAGCATTTTTTCTAGTTTTCAATAACCACTTAATGATACTTTTCAACCAAGCTGTGACCTCTGGTGTTGAAAAATGAAGCCAATGCAGAAGTTCAAAATATGTAGCTTACATAGCATTCACCTAAAGCTAGCTTCAAAGGCTAATGAATCCCCATCAGACCTCAAAGCACATTTTTATAGCAGAATCCAACACGCTTACAGCCCAGCACAAAAAAACATTGTGGTCTCTGTAGTTTCTTTTTATATTCATGAGAATTGTACGGGGGATTACTTTTCACACATATTATCTTTTTAATTGTATACTGCCTTCAATTTTTTGGGCACTGTGACTAAGAGTCACCTAACTTAAGCGTTCAGCTGTGAATGTACAGAATATTTAAAAAAAAAACTTGGAAATTGGAGAAATAATAATAAGGCTTTTTTGTTGATGATAGGCCTTCCAAGAAGTATCACGCTTTTTTCATCAATATATATTGGTCTAAGAGGTCCCCAAAACATGTCTTTAAAGTTTATGCTCAAAAAAACACTTTGAAATCAGATTTTGACATGCCTGAAAATCCCTCTTCTTCAGCAGTCCTCAGAACACTCTGTTTTCCCTCTGACCACGCCCCCTCCGGAAGTGGATGTGCCTCGGCTGTCCAGCACGTTGATCTAATGTTTACATGTTGGCTGAATATATACGGCTGCTCAGAGATCACGTTACTTCAACCCTCTGAATCTGATCCAGAATCTGATCCTGACGGAGAGGCGCCTGTAGCAGGACCTTTCTGAAGGATTGGTCACAGATTTAGTGTTTCTTGTTGTTTTATTTGTCAGTATGTAGACGTGTGTCTTGGTACACAGCTACGACATGTAGCTATGTGGCTATGCTAACTAGCGCTAGCACTTATCCATGATAAATAAAAATCATCCACTAGATCTTCAAATTTGCAGACGTGGGGAGTAAAACCGACCTTTGTGTTTATTAAGACAGCCTACAACTAGCATGCCTCCCTCCTAAGCTCCTTGTTAGCACACATTTGTGCAGGTAATGAAAAACGGGGGAGGGATTCAGTATTATTTTATACAGTCTATGGACTGAACAAGCTCCGAGCTCTGACTCCGTGACAGACCGGATATTGTTGTTATGTAACAAAAACACGGAAGTCTGAAACGGCTCGTTTCACACACATTTACAGAAAGGTGGAGAAATCAAAACAGAGGCAGAATGGATTTTTTTCATTCTCTGGTTTTTTTTTAGACATGCCAGGGACACATATTTCAGGTAAAGAACCATTAAAAAGTCAATTTTGCATGATATGTCACCTTTAAGTGAAATTTCGAGTACTCATAGTGTCAGTAAAATTTGCACACTTTCAGGGCTTCTTAAATCAGTGTTTATCATAAATGCATTTATTGGCCTTTGCATAGGAGTTAGTGTTGTTGTTGGCTTTGCTCCTGAGACTACAGCAGACAGTAGTGAGAAGAAGACATGTTCTTTTAGGTTACCAGTGTTTGCTTACTTCTATCTCTTCTACAGTTCACCCCATCCATTGGTAACTTATGGTTTCCAGTATGTGTCCGGTGTGTATATATGTGGGATGAGGTGCACCATTGCTGTGAGGCTGGGTGGATGTTTATTGTTTATCGTATTCATACATGTATTCCTGTACAGACGGTGGCAACATATCTCCTTATTAAGGACAAATAAAGATCTATCTATCTATCTATCTATCTATCTATCTATCTATCTATCTATCTATCTATCTATCTATCTATCTATCTATCTATCTATCTATCTATCTATCTATCTATCTATCTATCAACATAGTGGACACCAAAAACCAAACTCAAGACTTGTTTCATGCTGTTGAGAAACCAATGTGTAATGTTACAGATGCTGCTTCAATTACTGTAAAATCCAAACAATAAGTTGCGGTATATGAGAAGAAGTCTATTTTTGGAGTCTCCCAGAGGGAAAAAGGTTGAGGGTTAAATTGTCTTCCTGCGTGAGGGCTAACACTGCATTCAGCAAAGTGCACTTTCTGTACCAACTGTTTATGCGATACAGCTAGCTACCAGTGCAGTAATTGAGCTCAGCATATGGTAACTTTGATAAGTGTGGGGTATGGACCTACATTGAAAGACATGATTTTGAACTTGCAGGGTGAAAAAAAAGTTGTTAAAAAGTGTTATTGCCAACCTGGTCTATGTTGCCAATTCTCCCAACATGCTTTGCTCAGTGAAGCTTCTTATGGGTTATATACCATAACACAATACAATGCTGTCCCTACATTTCATACAGGTACATTGGTTGCACCAATGGATAGAAATATACCAATATTTAGATAGAAAAAAACATATTAAAGTGTTTCCAATCCACAAAATGTTACAATATCTAAACAGTCTATGTTCTCAACCAACAAAAATATCAGCTTACTTGAGCTTTGACAGGTCAATTTAAAATACTATATTCACATGATGACTTTTTTTTAAGAAATCAAAAATAGGCATAGCACTGGGGCTGTTTTCTGAAAGATTTTGGAAGTTTGTCCAAATATCACTCTGATTGAAAGCTGCAGCACACCATTTCAATTCACAAAATTTCATAGCTATTACCATGACTAGTATCCAGTCCCTCCAGGATTTCAAAGTTGTTTTTTTTGTGATTGTTGCGGCCCAAAAAGCCTGATTTTGCGACAGCTTTTTGAAAAAATTGCGCTGAAAGTTGCGATTTTCTTTTTTGCTTTTTTCCCCCAATACAATCTCAGGGGCAAGTAAATATGCTAAACTACAGTTATTTTTAGAAAACATTCTTGATGTGGCCACTGACTGTATTTAGATTATCTTGATTCACAGAAAAATGCCATGAAAGGAGGCACTTGACAGGCAGTTCACGGCACTCTGAAATGAATCTGCATCTTTGATGACTATGAGTTGATCAAAACTTACTAAATGTGTCTGATGTTTCTCTAAACTGGATTAAATCAAGCTGTAGACGCTGAGCTTTTTTACGGTAATGGCGGCAACAACGTCAAACCTCAAATAGTAAACAGACGCCCCGGTTGTGTCTTTGTCACTAACGCACACCGGGGGTAAAAATCATCAATGCAGATGAGACAGATGCATGGAGGTGAGGAGAGCTGGTTCATGAAGTACACCTGCTGCAGGTAGGTGACCAAGCTAACACTGAGCCCCTCAATCTATAAATAACAACGTTGTCATCGTCACTTGTCCTGTCTGCTGTCCTCGCTTTTTACCCGTTCTCTGTGCGTGTTTTGCTGCTGAAAAGTGCCGATCAAGTGAGGACTTAAGTTTATGTTCCAAGGAAGTGAAATTGATGATGACACCGATGACATTCAGGGGCTGAGGTTAAGGTGATTGGTCAAATTTGCGGGAAAGTTGCAGTGATTGTATAAAATTGCAAGATTGGTTGAATTTGCGTTGATAGTTGCGATCACGAAATCACAACTTCCTGGAGGGACTGAGTATTTATCCAAACTGCTGTCTTTTCCTGCACACATTATCCTCAAAGTTCACCATCAGTGCCATGTTTTTATTAATTGAAGAAATGTTTAGGTCAGCTAGAAGAAGCCAAATAACTTGATTGGTGTGACATTTCTTCAGCATTATTCCTCCTCAAGGTGACAATTATGAAAACACAAAAGAGCAGTATACAAAAGTTGCAAAAGTGCAGGCAGTAGATAGTAAAATGCTCTTGAAATAGCCTTGTGGTGTTCTGAGAGGCATTCCTTTTGGGAGAACAAGTATCATCTTCACCGAGTATCCGAAGCTCTGTGAAAATCATTGAAATTATTCACATGTCAGGTCGTCATCGAACGCTGAAAAATGTTTGAGGAGGTAAAGAGTGGGCAGTTAATGACACCACAGAGCTCTTTGTGAAGTGTGGGCAATGGCCATGGGGAGACAGAGGGAGGGAAGGGAGGGAACAGAGCGGAGGAGGCCACAACAGTGAGAGAGGAAACATGCTGCGGTCTGGACGGGAGCAAGGACAAGGCTACAGAAAATAGCGTAAAGAAAAGAAGAGAAAGTCTAGAAGGTCTTCCGTTCTCTGTTAATTTAGTCTGTGAATGCGCCCGCCCCCCCAACCTCCCCCCTTTTGCTTAACTCTCCCTAGAGACTGTGCCACACAAACCGCACAATCATCTGTTACTCTGATTCACCCAGAGATAAAGAGGAAGAGAAAGAAGAGAGAGAGTGGAGGAGAGCATTCACAAATAAAACTTTTTCCTTCTCACATCATAACTGCCCTCTTCAGCTTCTGCTTGACCTCGATGCTCGCTGCTCAGACTCTTGGCATACGAGATAGAGAGTGGGTTTTCTGCCAGGAATGTAAGGAATGTAATGTAATTCTGTTACACTGCAGAAATGACACATTTTGAGAGCCACAATAAAAGGGCAGCAAAAGAAAGGCAGAGGGTCAAATGGCTCTACTTTTTTGAGATAAGACAGTGTGTCTCTGTCATACGAGCTGCATTATGTGTAAAGAAAAGAAGAGTGTGTGAAAGGTAGAAGTAAAGTGAGCCCCCTCCATCTAATCCTGTCCAGTCAAGCTTCTTAGGAATACAGTGACTCCATGTGGGCACTGCTTCCCACAGAGCTCACATCCTGCAGGGTTTAAAAGCAACGCGGATGTGTTTTACTGACATGCTGATTCAAAGAACAGTCACTACAGGGGTCTGCGTCGCTGCAATCTTCTTAAAAACTAAACTAAACACATCACAAGAATAGAATTGTATTACCATGCCAACTTAGCTGAAGAAATAGAAAGAATAAAACATTTCCCATTTTGGAGCTACCAACAAAAGATCAAACTACAACTACCAAAAGTCCCCAGATTTGTCTGTATTATTATAAAGTACTGTAAAGTCAAGAATACAAATTGTAGCTAGGAGGTTACACAGTCTTTTTTTTTGGTGTCTACCAGAGGTTTTAACTGTCTTCAAGCATGATGGTTTCCATTGCATTCAGTAAAAGCTGCAATGTATGGTTCCTGTCCAGCTGTGTAGCTCTTTCTGATACCATCTGCTTTTTCCATGTGGAGTTTGCCATCCTGCTTGCTTTTGGTATGGTATTTGAGCTTAGCCTACACTAGCTGTAAGGTATGAATGGACCCACTTATCGCGACCAATTCACATAGACTCATGCCAATCTAGACCTTTCCATCAAACCAGCACTCAACAAGGTTAATTTACTCAATAATATGCCAACATTTTCTTAAAATGTTTGATTATAACCTGATGAGGGAGAAAAGCTGTTAGAAAGTGGCACAATCAGTGTTTCACATCTCTATGTATCCCAGCTCTGCACAGGGAATTGGTCACTCCAATATATAGGATGCCTTTTAGAGCCACTTTTTTAGATGGAAAAAAGGCATTGAAAGTGCTTCTCATGCCCCCAATTTTACAGTACTTTTCAATTTGAGTCATTAGAATGATCTGATTCACAGTATTACTGATCCTATTGTGATGGGCGTATGTGCAATAGTCCCTCCTGATCTAGACTTAAACTCCAATTTTAAGACTTAAGTCCAGAATTTCTTATTTATTCATGTGATTTTATAGTTTTTCTTGGTTGATTGTTTTCTGATGTGCCTTTTAAATGGAACATTTAGCACTTTTATCATTTTATCATGTCTATTGCTTTTATCTTTTTCATTGTTACATTAGTTTTAGGATATTCTAGTATGTTTAGTACATTAGCTTGTTCTGTCTTGTAATTCTGTAATGACCTAACATCTCACTGGCTGCAAAACAAGTTTACCTACGGGTAAAAATAAAGTAACCTGAACCTGAACATTGCAGGATATGAGATATCAATCATGAACTGAAACGCATCATTCTGCAACTATGTGGTTGCTGGATGCAAAACCAAAAGGTGCCATATCAGCAGATCATCACCAGGAAAAACTGATGTGAGCATGCAAAGTCAAAATGTTAATGTTCATACCCTTGCATAGTGATGTTTGAGACAGACGCAGGCTTTTTGGACTGTTGACGGGGTTGATGTGACGCACAGTATTACTTTAAGTGTTCACACCTGCAGCATCACAGTAAGTTCCTGTCAGGGGGCTGGTCACACAGTTATAAATAATTATGAATATCTTAAATATCACTAAAGTAGCAATGCACAGCAACATTTACTTGGTTTTACTTGCTTTGTTTCTGCTTCAGCATCACTAAAAGTCTTATTTTTATCTTTACCAAAGGGGCTCTGTTTAAAAAAAGATGTACCAGACCAGACATGACGTGGACCCATTGTGAAAGCCTTGCCCCTACTACCCTGAAACTACTGGGTACATGATTGTAGCTCTTCATTCACTGGAAAAACCACAATCACCACAGAAGTAGAGCACTACCAACACTCTAGGAGCACATAATGGATTATTTATTTTGCAGCTGGTGAATGCTGAACACTACAGGTACATTGGGGAGTGTTTGCCCTTCCCTGCTTCTGCACCACTACTAGTTGTCAAAGCAACCTCTTACCACCCTGAAGAAATGTTGTAAAAAAAAAAAAAAAAATGAGCACAGTGAGAAGGAAGTTTGGGCAAAAGTTAAAGGTTTGGGGTCAAACTTCTCGGTCTGGATGTGAATTTTATTTTGTACGTGGTGAGCATTTTTAGAGCAGGCGGAGCATCTGTCATACAGCAGACGGCCGGGCCATGTGCGGTTGTGGTTTTCACTCTCTCTGTGCTTATGGTCTGTCAGTATGTTTTATTAAGCTACTGCTCAGGCTGAAGCGCTGCACTGTTTCCTGACAATATGCTGTAGAATCAGAGAAGAGTATGTATTTTGATTGACAGCTGTGTACTACTCTTTCTTTCCAATGCTTGCTCTTCTTTTGTCTTACTAGTGTAGTGTCCTCAAAATGCTGCAGTGTCTATTTAAGCAACTAGAAGAGAGTGAAAACTTCCACTGAGGCCATTGTTTGAGGCTTCTATGGTGCATATCTTCAAACACTGTGCCAGATCACATTATGATACATCTAAAAACAGAAAGGCATGTCGAAATATAAAAATAATCATAACTAAGAATATTTTCCATACTTATATGTTTTAGATAAATCAGAAAACACTCAATATTTATGTAGGAATAACATATGTTTGGACTGAAATTGTCCAAAAATCATAAACATGGTAGCTCATCATCAAAATAAGTTGTCATAAAAATGCTTAGTCTCATTTTCATAAGTGGGATCCAGATGTAACAGGTTCTTCAATGCCTTCCATGCCTTTCCACCAAGTGCGGTGATCAGACCACAAAGTATTTCCGTTTGTAACTTTGCTGATAAACAGACAACAACTATAAACCCCTGGGCTGGGGTAACAAGTCCCATGAGCCTCAGACATCTTATGTAACGCAGGAATGCCAATGAAGGGCCGATACTATACGCCTTATCTAAATATAGCCACAGAGACACACAGATAACACCCTGTAAAAGTGAATTTGCTGAAGTATAATCCATATAGTGGTGTCATATGGTAAGAGGAGCCGGGCTAAATTTCCCATGAAAGTCAGACTGGAAATTTGCCAACTCAGAACCTAGCAGGATTAAAAAGTCGAGGAGGAATAAATCTCTCCCCACAGCTGTTGTGTGAGCAAGCGCATGCAAAAAGATGCAACACTTATGGCAACTTCTATATGTGGTGTGACTCTGGAGGACGTGTCAAATGAGTCAGGGAATACAGCCAAAGGGGCTCATCCTCTCGGAGCAGAAATGTGCGAGTTTCCATATGTTGCTTTATCTGTATGACATTTACAGCGCTGAGCTGCTGCCACTGTGCATTTAAGTGAGTGAACCGCTGCCAAGACTGGCTCTTATTCATAAGAAAATAACATAATAGTATTTAAAGTTCAATCAAAGGATTTCCTACTTGTAATCCCACGGTTAGAAAAGCTAGCACACTGGACTCAAATCCACGGTGGAGCAGCAGCTTTTTCATGCTCTCGTCGTAGCATCCGAGGTTTCAAAGAACAACTCTAATTGCTGCCCAAAAAAAGCGCAGTTAAAGTGATTTTCAATGTATCCTCCCCATCATTTTATTGTTGACTGAGAAGAAAAGGCTTTGGAAGCACATCAGAATGGCTCCAATTGCTTTTCAGCCTTCGGGACCTTGTGCAGCTTTGCATTGTCTCTGATTGACAGCTGAGCCGGTTAGTGGGACAGTGACATGATTGTAAGCATTTTGCTCTGTGAACTAAAGCTCAGAAGCTGTGCCACAGATGCTCTAATGGTAGCAATAGAGCATTAATACACATTTGTACAAAATGAATTAACCAAATTGTTCATTACTACAGCTAATGTCCAGTCTGACCTGAAGAATAATCTACCCTCATTGTCCACTTTACCTCATGGGTCTTTAGCTTTTACTGCCTGAATTGTTTTAATTAATTGTTTTGACTGGATTTATTCCTCAGCATTAAAGCAGACTAACAAGATAACAGTTTAATAATAAACTAAAGTGAACCACTTCTCATACTGAAGAAGTAACATTTGGATGTCTTGGATCTTCTCAAGGCCAACTGTAGTGATAAGGGATGCAGTGTGCTGGGGATTGAGCACTCCAAACAGGGACAAAAAACAGGAAAAGATATAAATAACATATTAAGTTTGCCATTTCAGCATCCATTCTGCAACCATCCTTTAAAGTAGTTGACCACAGAGGTACCTTTTCCTTACAAACACATTTTGAAACCAGCAGTTTTCTTTTCAGTGCTTTTTAACGACATGCCTCGATAGAGAAGAGTCGAACAAAAGAACTGTTGGGCTATGAGGAGTTGTTGGAGCGTGCTAGTGTTTGTGAAAACTGGCTCTTTTAATATTGAGTGCAACATTACATAAGGTACATCAACTCAAACATGAAGAAGGTGAGGAGATTTCTTGTTGTGTTGATTCTAGTGTCCCCTTTGGATGAAATATTTACTGTACTTTACAGGATGAAGACTGCATTTCCCATGAGCAGAGTTGCCAACTATCATAAAGACATGGCTCTTGCTAAAGCGTGCATTTGTTGTGGAAGCAAGTGACTGGGACACAGAACTCTTTTTCTTTTTAAGTTATATTTTGGGGGCTTTTTTCTCTTTATGATAGGACAGCTGAAGAGAGACAGGAAATGCGGGGAGTAGAGAGTGGGGGAAGAAGTGCAGCAAATGGTAGCGGCTGGGAGTTGAACCGGCAACTTCTGCAACATGACTGTAGACTGTGGGGCGTTTAGACCACTGGGTCACCAGTGCCCCACAGATCTTCTTTTTATTACTACTTTGTTTAACACAAACTTTTGCAGGTTGCATGATGATAAGGTCATGTTTTGATTTTTAGCTATGTTATAGCAACGACAAAACTCAGACTCTGATTTATTACTGCTAGTTTGCTCAGGTAGACGTAGGCGTACAGGTTTAAGATTACCCATTACAGCACTGGTGTCAAGCTGTGTGCTACAGTTGTACTTTTTTGTCCTTGAAGAGCAGCGAGACATTCAAACACAAGCAAAAACTTTAAATCTAGTTCAAAACCATTTTGCTGTTTAACTTGTAAAGCCCTGATTGTAGAGTTTCAAGCTCCAGAACCAAACTTCACTTGTTGCTAATCTTGCTCCAGTATCAGCCATGAGAACAAAACTTTATTTAAAAAGAAATTAAGAACAGAAACTCCTCCTGCTTACTAACTTACTCCTCACTGCCAAACTTTACCAGCGCAGCTCTTAACATCACCACCTCCAGGTGCGAATATCCACTCAGAAATAACCATTCTTGTCACTGAATATCAAATTTGACTATGTAGGTCATGAACTCTTCACAGTGCCTGTAATGAGGCTTTACTTGACCGTACAACTATGAAAATGGCCACATAGTGTTTACATCTTGTCAACTACAATTGTGATGAATTTCAGACCTGTAAGCTAAACTTCATGCTTGTTCGGGAAGTTTTTCATTTGCGTCATCAGTGGTTTCCATAAACTTTAACCCTAATGAGGTGGATTTTAGCAGGTGGAGCACTGCATGTTCCTCCTTCTTCTGTCAGTACTGCTGCTGTTGTCAAGCAAATACTGACTTCCATAATCACCGCTTTCTAATCCCTGCTGTAAAATGGGTAAAGGTTTCATCAGTCATGCTACAGTGCCTCTGCAAACAGTTTAAGTGGCCCTCCTCATTCATTTTTAATTAATTCATGGCTACAGTCAACAACGTGGAAATTAAAAAAACGGACAGTAAAGAGAAGTCAGATAAGAACAACTTGCCTCACATCTGACTACCCCGGTCCTCCTTTTTTTCCCCCTTCTCATGACAAGAAATCGTTCTGCTCCACATGTGACTCACACTCTGGTGAGCTGTTTTCGACAAACATTGCCTTTCAAGAAATGACATCTTGCTCCATTCACCGCTCAGAGCTCAAACGCATGATTCAGTTAGTTGCTATGGCTGCTGTGGATGTGTAACATGGAATTCATGCAGTATATATCTTACTGGGGGCATGTTTATGCATGATGAGTTTGTTGGCATTGGTGCTATAGCACGGGTCAATTGCTTCGTATGTATGAAACACAGGCTTATTCATTCATTGTGCAGAGACATGCAAACGCAATAAATAACATCATGCAAACTAGCAGCAGAAGTTCATAAGTTATGCACGTTTGCAGAGAAAAACTCAGAAATGTCCAACAAGCTGGGACAGTGATAGATGTTTAACATACTTGTAATGCATTTCCATAGTATTTCAAATGTTTGAGCTTACATGCACATAGGAAGAGAGCAGAAAACCATTTGATGTAAGGGTGTTTAAGCTTTTCATGCAGGCAAAGTTTTAATAAAGAATTAGTTTTACTTACTGTTAAGCATTGCATATTCTCCGGGCGATTGGTCTCGGGGGCAGCACCATGGTTTGACAGCACAGCCTCTGAAATGTAGACAAAGGAATCACGGGCTGAGACGGTGCCTTTTGAGCACATTTCTCTCCCTGCCAACGCAAAACAGCCTTCTGGATGCACAAAAATAAAGTCCTCAAATAGTTCTGAGTGTCCATAAAAGTGACTGGGGAAGATAACAACAAGCAATTATGGCAACAGTTGTTCTGCAGCAGCCTTCCGCCGGGCTGAGATTCAAACTTCAGAGCGCACATAAAAGGCAACACGGGAAAAAAAAAAAGAAAAGAAGCAGGGCAGCAGGGTTAAGGAAAATCCAGTAAGATGCAAGGATCCAACAAACTGCCCGAGAGAGGAGTGGAAGTGGGAACAAGTAAGAGGGAGGGAGGGAGGGAGGGCCGAAGAAGAGAAAAGGAACTCCTCTCTCACTCTATTATCCGTCCGTCACAGGGCTCCTGGGAAGTTGCTATGGCTACAGGGACTCACGCCTCAGTGTCCTTTTAACTATTGCTCATAAAGGCGGCATTCAGCTTTGGGCCACAATGCAGATCTCCCTCTTTTTTCTCCTCCTCACTAACATTTCCTTCTGTTTTCATCTGTCTGTGTATTCCACTTTCTATCTGCGTCCTTTTATCTCCTCTTCTGTCCTCCGTCTCCCTCTATCAAACCGCACAGAACAACCCCTCTGTCCACCCCTCCAAACCCGACCTCATTCTTCTGTTTGTCCTTTTCATCCCTCTCTTCCCCTCGCTCTTTCATCACACCCGCACCTCCATCACCACAGGAGAGAAATTATCCCACTCCCCAGACTGTGAAATGTTATTTTCCAAACTCTGCCAACCAAGTCCAAACACCCGCAACACAAATCGAAGAGCTTAAGGGAAGAAGTGTTTCTCTATTTACCTCAAATCAAGCCTGAATAATCATATTACATCCAAGCGCACACCTTGAAAAGTCCATTTAAGGGCTTTAAAGTAAGAAAATACATAATTTAACACTGCATTACAGTGCTATAAATATTCTGTTTGAGTTTTCTTGGTGTAGAACTTCACTCATGTCACACTGATTCAAGATAAAAATGTACAATCAAAGAGTCTATTTTAGTCATTGTGAACTCCACAAAACTAACTGTCTTCTGGCAGACTTTGTAGTTATGACTCTCATGCATTGGAAGCTAAAGGGGAAGTTTGGTGACTGTGTTTAAAGTGCAATAGAAGGGCGATCTGGGTGGCTTAGTTAGGCTACAAAAGGCCTTTCCCACTGAAATAAACTCTCAATATTTGTTACTTTTTTGGCATTTGTGAAGTTAATGGACACTTTGACTGTCATACCCAAACTGTGAGAAAGTACTTTGTTTTGCCAAATTTTAACCCCAAAATAGACGATTTTTCTCCCACAACCAGGACATGTCGGTGCCTAAACCTAACCACACCTTAACCATAACAATACTAGATAATAAAAAGATGAATAGGTATTTCATTAAAGGAAATGTTTATGTGTAAATTGGGGTGGGGGTGGGGCAGTTAAAGAAATGTTTTAGCATTTAACTTGGAGGGTTGTTTTATTTGTTAAGACATATCCTGGTAGCTCCATCACGCTCCAATTAAAAAACTCGTCCTCACCAATATATCTTTAGTTTTAATCAGAAACTTTATCATATTGAGATTTTTGGTCCAAAAGTCCTTTTAAACGAAAGCGATCACAAGAATACCATTCAAAACACAGCCTTGAGAAGTATAAGTGAAACAGTGCAAACACAACACCCTCAAAAGAAAACTTAAAGCTCCTGTGGGCAACTTTTTGTTTGTGTCAATTTTGGCGCCTCCTGTGGACAGAGAAGTAAGTCTTGTCCCTTTGCTGATCTAGCACTGTAAGAAGTTATTTTAAACCAAAAATCTTGTCCTGGTTCTTCATGGTAGTCATTGATCTCATTCCACTGGTTCTTTTTGCATCACTCATTGAGAATCTTTGCAGTACGAAATGTAAAAAAGATGCTGTTTCTGCAACAAGCAATAAATCTATTTTTCTGACACCTACCCTGCGGCAGCATTTTCAGGGATTAAAAATAACTGTACATAAATAATCAATTTCTACACTAACAGTCTTGTTTGCTTCTGTGGCTTGAGTAATAATTTTCATCTGCTCAATAACTGGCTTTAACTGCTCACAGCAGCATTACCGTAAAACACATTTTGAAATGTAAATAGTCTGATTTGATTTATGATGATTTTGGGCTTCTTTTGTCTCCCTTAGGTAAAATGTAACATTCTAAATTCTCTGAATCCCAACATAAGATATTTAAACCTCACAAAAAGCTACTAAAAGCACAATTTAGACTTGAAAATGTATCTGTTTCTTTAAATACCAGTGCAGACGGGAAATGTAACATCTCTAATCATTTCAGACACTATTACCACTTACAGTTTGACCCCAGAAAAGAGGGCTCAACCCCTGTACATGTTACTGCCTTGGTTACCACAAGGCCTTCTTTTTTTTTGAAGGAAGGCATTCTTTCACTTGTTAATCTGAAACCTCCGGGGGTCCAGCAGGAGGAGAGGGGCTAACCTGGCTGGCATCAAGCCCAGGAGAGGAGCTTAGACTTCAGTAACAGAGGGCATGCGAGGGGAGGAACGTGGAGCAGCTGGTAACGAGAAACATCCAGCGAGACTGACAGAAAAACGGGGGGACTGAAGGAGAGACAATGAGAGAAGGAAACAGTGTACAGTGGGAAAAGTCCACACAAGAGAAATTCAAAGATTAAGAATTAATTGAGTTGGATGAAAAGAGTGAGTAACAGAAGAAGTAAAAGAAAGACAGCCAGTGAAACTAGGAGATGAAAAAGAGACATGCAAGAGTTAATATACAGAATCTGCCAAAATCATTAAAAGCCCTCGACTCTGCTCAAGTCCCACATTGAACCACTTGCCCACTTGACACCAAGACCCTCTTTTCACCTCCTGTCGCACGCAAACAAACACTTGATTGAGAGGGTGGAAAAGCCAAGATGGGAGGAGACTGCCTCCACTTCAATGGTTGGGACTCTTCAGATCATGAAATTGTTGTTTCACTCAATAATGATTGATAGCATTGGTGTAGGCATCAAACTAGTATCTAGGTTATAAATCATGTTAAACACATGTTTGTGCGACATGTCCATCAAGCTTTTAGGAACAATGGGGCTCATTCATGAATCACTCTTGAAACCACTTCTGCTGTTTTCAAGGGGATTCTGACATTCACTAATGTTGTCTTGTCCTGGATTTGTGTGGCATGTCACATCTGAACATTGACATGCCACTGCAAAATTATTGGTCTGTCTTTTCCTTCATTCTTCCCCTTTTTTATTATTGAGAAATAAATTACATTGAAAGCAGTCAACTTTATTCTAGCTATGCCTCGTATCAATCCAAACTGCAAAGGCAAATGCTAAATTTTGGCTGTGTACTAAGTATTTGTATAACTATTTTTGACAAAGTGTTGAATTTTAAAAGTTTCAGATATGATGTGATTTGATGGTACATTTCTTTTACTAAAAACTGCTGCTGTAACCTGATAGAATAGGTGACAGATTATGTGATAACCTGTGTGTAAAGGTACGTTATTATTGTTGAGAAGAGTTTGCATTTTAACATTTTTTTAAAAAACTGTTCTCTCCATGCTTAGTTAATTTTCAAAATTTAAAGGTGACATATCATGCAAAATTGCCTTTTTAGTGGTTCTCTACCTGAAATATGTGTCCCTGGCATGTCTACAAACCCCCCGAGAATGAAAAAAATCCATTCTGCCCCTGTTCTGATTTCTCCACCTTTCTGTAAATGTGTGTGAAACAAGCCGTTTCAGACTTCCATGTTTTTGTTACGTAACAACAATATCCGGTCTGTCACGGAGTCAGAGCTCGGAGCTTGTTCAGCCCATAGACTGTATAAAATAATACTGAATCCCCCCTCTGTTTTTCATTACCTGCACAAATGTGTGCTAACAAGGAGCTTAGGAGGGAGGCATGCTAGTTGTAGGCTGTCTTAATAAACACAAAGGTCGGTTTTACTCCCCACGTCTGCAGATTTGAAGATCTAGTGGATGATTTTTATTTATCATGGATAAGTGCTAGCGCTAGTTAGCATAGCCACATAGCTACATGTTCGTAGCTGTGTACCAAGACCCACGTCGACATACTGATAAATAAAACAACAAGAAACACTAAATCTATGACCAATCCTTCAGAAAGGTCCTGCTACAGGCGCCTCTCCGTCAGGATCAGATTCTGGATCAGATTCAGAGGGTTGAAGTAACGCGGATCTGTGAGCAGCCGTGCATATTCAGCCAACATGTGAACATTAGATCAACGTGCTGGACAGCCGAGGCACATCCACTTCATCAGGGGGCGTGGTCAGAGGGAAAACAGACTGTTCTGAGAAGGACTGAAGAAGAGGGTTTTTTCAGGCAGACCAAAATCTGATTTCAAAGTGTTTTTTTGAGCATAAACTTTAAAGACATGTTTTGAGGACCTCTTAGACCAATATATATTGATGAAAAAAGCGTGATATGTCACCTTTAACAATTTGTAGTTTTGACTAAAACATTGCACAATAGAAATACTATAAAAACATGTATTTATGTAGGTTATTTATTGTAATGTAATGTAATGGTACAGAATCAAGGAAACAACCAATCATTTTGCCCTGACATATCGGCACTCAAATATGGGCAAGTGTGCTCTTGAGTATTTGTAGATCATGTTCTTGCAACTACAGTAGATCATGTTGAATCAAAATTGAAAAAAGATCTATTTCTCTTTTTGGGGGGTGGGGGGGGCTTTTACATCCTTATTTGGGTAGGATAGGACAGTGAGCAGAAAACTTGGAGAGGGAATGGGGGAATGACATGGGGGAAAGGGGACGCAGATTTAAATCAAACCCGGGCCGTCCAGTATCTGGGCACGCAACTTAACCCTTACTCTAAAACTGCACCAAAAAAGTTAAAATTTTGATTCAGATAAGGTTATATGACTACAATCTGTGCTTACACTTCTGATACATCTTACATACATATGTATGGTATTGTATCGTCTTATCTTTTTTTGTGTTATTTTTGTTTTTGTCTGATCTGTGAGCACAGTATTTCGCCTCCATGTCTGCTAATGTGTGTATTTGTAATTGACAATAAATTGATTCTGATTCTGATTCATTTGAATAGTTATGCATCTAGGAACTAAGTAGCTACCTATTTTTTATGAAGTTTAAGATACAAGGTGTATCCTGATTGTGCTCTTACTCCTTTGGTTCTTGTTGTACCTCAATGATTTCTGAGCTTGTGTGTGCAAGAAGGCTTTTTAAAGACCTAAATTTCTCCACTCTGACAAAAAACCACAAAAAAAGTTGACAGAGAGATCAGACTACGAGGGGGGAAAATGATGTGAGAGCAAAACAACTCCAAACATAAACCACTGGAGGTCTGACTAAGGCAGCATGACATATGATTGGTGCAGAACAACTTCAAGTAAACAGCTACAAAACTTGTTAGAGATGTAATATTTTTGGGTGAGCAAAGATAGGGAAAATGAAGCGCCAAATGATATGGAATATGGATAATTAGGAGACGTAAAACTTAGTGATCATGCCAGGAATACATTGCAAACTTTTAAGCCTGTACTCTCTCCACAGTCACATTTGATCACAGATTGTTTTTACTGCAAACACGCTTGTCAGCTGTCGTATAGTGAGTGTGTAAAATGCAAAGATCTCCTTTCAGATAAAGGTCAATTGGAAGTTAAAGGTACCCTGTGGAGTTTCCTTGTAAATAAACAAAAGTTATGTTTACTCGCAATATTTCTCACCAGAAACAGTGGGAGTATCCTTGAGGCCTTACAAACACACTTAGAGCATTCATAAAACATGTGCAAAGCTGATTTTGCTGAATATTTTAAATCAAAAGTGCTAGGTTAACAGTCATGTGTGCCTGCTAGCCACCTTTGCTAGTGCATCGCTTCCTTTCTAGGTCCTTTGACCCAGTCAACTAGCAGAACAGGATGAAAAAATGGCAGCAAATGAATGATTCTGTCCATAAAACACACACAAGCACAAATCTTGCCCCTAGAAATAACAGTCATGTGAAAATAATTTGAAACAACAATATATTTTCTACCAAATGTAGTGCAGGGTGGCTTAAATTTACCATTAGCATGATGTTGTGTGTTTGGTGATTCCAAAAATGTAGATCAGCAAATGTTCATTGACAAACAGAGTCCAAATGGTTGAGACAGATGGCCGGCTATGGGTCTGGTTGTGCTTCTCAATTGGACGTTTTTTTCCTTTCACTGTCAGCTTGTGTTTGTCGTGATGGGTTTAGTAGGGTCACTTTTCATAATATTAAAAGTGCAGAGTCTAAATGTCTCTATACATTTGGAGATGAGGCAACTTTTGATGTGATTTGATATAATGTATGATAATACAAAAATGTTTTAAGGCAGAAATATCTGTTTATCTGCTTGTAGGGTCTTAAGCATTAACAAACATCGAACACTTTGCACAGCTGAGTGTTTGTTTTCAGTAAAAACTAAATTCAGACTTTGGTCGGGTGCCATCGTGAGGTCATTCATGTCCGTCGGTTGAGTCAGATAGTTTCTGTGATTGCCTAATCTGACAGTGGCCATCGTAACTAGGGTTGCAAAATTCCAGGAATTTTCAAAGTTGGAAACTTTCCATGGGAATTAACAGGAATAAACCAGGAATCTACTAAATTGAAGGTTGGCTCTTAATAGAGAACTTAAATAAAGTTGGGGAAAATATATTTTAGCATAATCCTGACTAAAACAACCAGATTTCATGCAAGTACAGTTGAATATCTATGTTATTCCTCAATCGCATGCACATCACACACTGATTACTGCAGGGCATTGGACCACGCCCCCTACATGCACTGTGCATTCCTCCATCACATGCACACATGATTTCTAGAATCCTGCACGCTTGAGAAGCTTGAGGGAAGATGCTTTTTTATTTGCATGTTGAATAGGACTTTTTTGCAGGGAGAGGGGCTCTTTTCATTTAACATTTTGAACGGGACTTTGTTTGGATGCATTTTTGTTAATTTTTGAATGGGTTGCATCGGGGGGATGAGTAATATTTAACTCAACATTCATGTTTTTGTTCTTCAATGAAAGAAATTAATTGTTCAATAAAATATTTAACACTTAATAAAGTTCCACTTACAAATAAATCTGTTTTAGTTGTATTATTTTGGATGGTCTGCTTATAACAAAATAAATATTTATGCTTGGATATGATACCTTTCCATTAAATTACCCTCAATTCCCAGTTAATTCCCATAAATTCCCATGGAATATTTCCAAAATTCCCCAGCTTAATGTCCCATGGAAATTTACCAGAAATGTTCCACCCCTTTGCAACCCTAATCGTAACAGACAAAAATATTATGTAGTCTGACCTCTACATTATGTTATCTTCTCTGCTTGGGAATAGAGTAGGATATTTTCAAGACGTGTTACATGTAATTGTTCCTGTGGCCCGATCAATATTTCTTGAAACTTATTTTGATTTTAAAGGAAAAATTCTGCAGCACAAAAGGATGCCGCTCTCCAGTTGGTTTGGAGGTGTTAAAATAATTGGAACACGAAACAATTCGATCAATCTTACCACAACTATTGGAAACTGCAGTCTCAATTAAATCTGATAATAATGAGCATTGAGTGGGTGTTTTTTATTTAACAGTTACATAAAATATGATTCAGTATTTCTGTTGCATTCTCTTTCCACATTATGTGATTGTAAAAGGAACATAGATGTAGGTCATGCATGTATATTTTAATGCAAAATGTTGCATACAAATGGATACCCAGGTAATGTACTATACGTGTTCAACACATGCAATTTGATCACTTGGGGGAACGCATTTTCATTTATGCATGACTAATGTGCACACTACCAGCCCAAAGCTCAATATATATCAAACATGACACAAGAGTTACATTCACATGAAAAAATCTGGTCTGATTGATGTTCATGCCCTGCTTCTGTCTGACCTCAGCAACCGCCGTGCATCAGATTCGATTATTGCATGATGCCTTACGAAACAAGACAATGCGATGACTTTTTGCCAAGCTTGATCTCCGTTCAGTAATGATTGACGCATTTCATTTTCTGTTTGTGTCCATCCCGAGCAAGGTGGCACAGCCAGAAAGGATTACGTCTGCTGGTTGTTCACTCAAAGTGTTGAATGATTGTCTCTGAGAGAGATTTGTAAAAAGGATTTGGAGGGAATAAACATGGAATATTAAAAGACAGGGATGCAAGCTTATGTACGGATTGGGTAGTACCTCAGAATTCACCAAATCATGGATTTAACTACTACCAGTTCATAGGATTGATCGTTAGCAAAAATACCTTCAATGCTACATTTTCACTTGAGTGAGCTTTAGATGTTTCTCTCCTTCATGTCATGTTTTGGTCTGCTCTAAGTTTTTCCTGATTTTTGGTTATTCTTGTTTCAGTTCAGGTCTATTTAGTTTCTAGTGGATTGTTTTCTCTCATGCCTTGGTGTTAGTTTTACTGGTTTCATATTTCAGTTATTTCTCAAGTGTGGTTTTTATGTTCTCCTTCCTTTTGGTATACCCTCATGTCTGTGTATTCCGTGGCTGTTTTCAAAACCTCCTACTCTACTACTAGTACGTACTCATTTGGCCAAATGCAGTATGTGAACAAGAGCAAAATCTGCAGGATGCTAAAACTACCAGGATGTCGTACTGATTCGGGAAAATTTCTCAGTGTGCATTGGACCAGTCTTCCTCGCGTACTGTTTCCCACAATGCACAGCGCTAACATTACGCACTCAGAGGGATACTCAGTTTTTAGGGGCTTTGAATATTATTCATATTTATGCTTTCTGTCCCAAAAGCTCATACAGAAGCTGGGAAAAAGGCTTTTAGGTATTCTGCACCCTCAGCCTGGAATCTTTTGCAAAATGGCTTGAAACTCAAGGAGCTGCTGTCACTGAATGTTTTCAAATCTAAAAATGAAAGACCTTGAAGCTGAATCTTTAGAATGTCGTTGTTTTTAGTGTATCTTGTCACAACTGCCTCCTAGGTAACGACTCTTTCTGCTACAAACGTTGTGCTTGTAAAGTGTACTTCGGTTCTCTGTGTGCCTATTTCTGTAACTTGTGTTTTTTTTTTTTTGCTGCTTACTGTCTTGGCCAGGTCTCCCTTGGAAAAGAGATCTTTGATCTCAATGGGACCAACCTGGTAAATAAAGGTTAAATAAAAATAAAAATAATTAAATTCCATATAAACCACTTCTTAACTTTTGGGGAAGCTAAAGAAGCAGTTTCGCTATCAGCTTGGCCGTTATTTACTTCTGCTTTCCGAAACCGGAAATCCAGCGTCGCCTGACCCAGCATACTACAAATCAGATCCAACAGAACAGTCATACTACATACTACCTTTAGACGCTGTATGTAGTACATACTGCATACTACATTTTTAGGTAGTATGTAGCAGGCCGTTTCGAAAACAGCCCTTGTCCATGTATAGTCTATAGTGTTTTATTTTGAAGTTCTTGCCCCCTGTGTATCTGGTTTAGTTTTACTTCCTGTCCTCGTGTCTCCCTCCACTTTGATTTCTCCCTAATTAGTTCCACCTGTGCCTCGTTATCGCACCTGTGTCTGATTGCCACCTGCTGGTATTTATGAGTTCACTGTTCAGTCTTACCCCAGTATTATGTCTTCCCGTGTCCCAGTGGTCTCGTGTTTCCTATGGTTTTGTGTTTAATACGTTTTATTTTATCTCCTGTTGTTTTTTTTTGATAATCAAACCTTTCTTTTTAGTTTGCATTTTGGGTCCTCTTCTTTAGTTTTTCCTTAAACGTGACACTTCATCCCTTTCTATATCCTAATTACACAAACACTATGAGCTGTTTTTGGCAGCTCTGACATTTGTGAGCGTAAAAAGATAATGCTGCTGCAGGTTTATCATCCCAGTGAACAAGACTCCTTGCAAGAAGACCAAGTTGCCACTTAGTAGAAGAATTTAACAAACCAGACCTCATTAATATTTCAAAGGCTGGCATTGTCGAGATGCAGGAGAAGCAGGTGGCTATTCAAGCTGAAAACTAACCAATTTGCTTAAAATGCTGGAGAACACCGCAATAAATGAAGGCACAGTCAACCAAGCTTCAGCTGAAAGAGGGATGAACAAAGAGACTTTAAATAATAGATTTCAAACACCACTTCTGACATGTCATTTATTTGACTTTCTCCTATAACTACTGGTACATCTGCGTGTTATCACAGTCTTTTTGTCTCTTTTTCCCACGTCTGTTGTCTCATGTCAGAAGTGATGTTTTTATTGGGTCATTTTGTGTATAGGGCAACCTCATTGTCCTTTTGTGAGAATGATATGTTGCCCAACACAGGATAGTCAGCAATAGAGACTGACACATGATGGTAATATTTTCTCATAGCTGAGCTGTTTGAAATGGACAGCATGGGGACGTGTTCTCTCTCCACATGAGCGCGCCCCCTTGTTAGCAGTCATACTCCCTCAAGTCACGCCTACTTAGTTTCGCCTACCTCAGACAGGCTCAACCTATCAGCCCATCAGGAAATTAATTCAAATTAACTTTGTGTCCATGGCGACTTTGAGCCGTCGAGGTTCATTGCTCCTGACCCCAACACATGGAAGTGTCCGCCCACTGGAGATTAAGGGCTGTGACTATTTGGAGGCTGGCAGTCTGCACAGATTCACGCTGGTAATGCACAGAGTTTGGATTGTAGGTGGTTGAATTTTCTCTGCGTGTCTGAGACGGAATGTCCGCCTCCCCTTCATCCGTCATGCTTCTGCAGCTAATAATCCCCCTGCAGTCTGCCACCTTGCTGATCACTGACAAGTTTCCAACGTATGTGAGCACAACAGGATCAGGCTGCGGGGTAAGTTTCTGTTGAATCTTTAAAATAAGAAGGGTTACCTTGTCAACTGGTTATCAGCCGGCCATTATGATGATTTGGAGTAGATCTACTGGAGTTTACCTTGTCTCTTTACCACACAAACCATTGACAGATGCAATTACACTTCATTAATTAGATCAAATTCTCTGAGATCCCTTTGTCTCTAATAAACTGGGTTTAGTCTGTTACTGCATTTCACTATACTGAACTTATACTCTAGAAAAAATAGGAAACAAGGTCCAAAAGACACTCCATTAAATGCTGTATAACCTGTAGTACACCCAGCAGGTGTGTAAACTTGCGACGCCAATAAAGAGCACTAGGAAGTGAACTCATCTGCAGTTTTTTGCCACAAAACTTGATCCAAATTCATTCAGATGTCAATGAAGCACAGTTGACAGTGTCAATTAGGCGCAGAAGAGCCAAGACAGTAGCCATGAGTTTAAGCTGCCCGGGTCAAATGCTTAAGTTTAGGTCAAGTGGGTATCAGCCGGGGGTCCAAACATCAGATGCATGGCGTGTCAAACACACTCTCACACACAGCCAGTGTTTCCCAGAACAATTTAACGACACACAAAAACAACCCCCCTCCTCCTCCTCCTCCTCCTCCTCCACGTCCATGTCCATGTCGAACGCGCCCCATATAATTTAATCACATACTGTACATTTTAATCTGCGGATCTAAAGGCACGGCTCGCCATCTGGAGAGACCGGGCGGTGTTAGCGTGTGTACAGTGAGTCTGGACTATATTCATCTATTATGAAAAGTGAAACAAGTGTACGACGCCGATGACACACTTTTTGGAGCATGAGCCCAATGGCTGTTGGTCTATTTTTGGTTTCATGCATATACAGACCACCTGACCCACATTGTGAGCTTGATGGAGGGAAATGTATTAGCCATGGTCAAAGACACACACACGTATATGTCACTGTGGGTCACTTGTCTCAGCTGACAAACCGTCAGAGCCAAAAAAAGCAGAGCTGAGGGAGTTTCTCCAACGGTTGTTTGCTCATTACGTGAGTAATTAATGCCTCGACAGAAAAAAAAGAACCATATGCACCTTACACAGATGAGCAATAATTTACCTAATCTCTGAGAAGAAAGCTGCCAGCCCAATGAACACCATGTTTAATTTGTTTGTCAGAAATTAATTATGAGTCGTTATAACTCTTCACTGCTACAGTGTGTTATTAATTCATCATCAGACTATGCCCTGTTAATCCAAACAGGTTTTTCTGCTGTTTTAGCCATCTGATCCACTTGGAAACTACTCATTACATTTAGACACACTTACTTTTACTTTTTTTTTTTTTTTTTTTAAATTCACCTTCAAACTTTTTTTAATGTACATTGAAAAGCCAAAAATATTTGTATATTCTACTTCTTAACTTGTTTTTGGTACTTTCATTCCTTTTATTATTATTTTTTTGTTTGTTTGTTTATTTATTAATTTATCCGGGTTTTTTTTTCTTGTACGATTATATTTTTATTTCCATGTGTGTATGTACATGTATGTATGTATGTATGTATGTATGTATGTATGTATGTATGTATATGGGTGTATCTGGACATATATGGATGTATATTTGTTTTTTAGTTTTTTTGTCTATACTTATTGCTCTTTTATCTTTTTTAATTATTATTATTTTTTGATATTCACCTACTCATCGTATTGTAATTTCACTACTCTTTATTTTCCTGTTTGAGTACTTGTCAATCTTTTATTTTAAGTTACTATCACATATTGGCTTTTTAAAAAAAATTTTATTCATTTACTTAATATGTTTCTTATACAAAAACGTCACTTTCTTGAATTGTTTGCACTGATCTTTTTTTTTGTAATGTCTCAAAATCTAAATAAAAAGATCTTTGAAAAAAAAAAAAAAAAGCTGTAAATATAATTACAATAGTTTTACATGACATAGATTTTTGTTTATTTTATTTTACATCTTGTTTTTTATATATATGTATTGCAAATGTACATATTTCAAATGTGAGAATGAGCTATATTCATTGTATATGTTGTTTACACTAATTAAGCCAAGCAGAAGCAGTTTCACAGCGAAACAATACTTAAACAATTTTATATATTTTTTTAACTTTAAATGGGTCAATTTGACCCGCAATTTAACATGAGGGTTTAAGTTATAGTTTTTGGGGTCTTTTTTGCCTTTGATTGCAGCTGAAGAGAGACAGGAAGCACGGGAAGCCGCAAGTCAAAACTGGCAACCTCTACAACAAGGACTATGGCACCTATACATGGGGTGCACCTAGACTGCGTGGTCACTGGCACCCCCATTTTAACTGTATATCTAAATGGACTACATACTTACATAGTAGTCAAGGCACACGCCAAATTGCTTCTTATATCCATCTATTAACCAATTAATCAATCAACTATCGTAAAATCCAGGATTTAGACCCTATCGGTGAATGACAGGCAGCCTGTTTTTGGTGGGTTTCCATGGAAAAAGGTTGAAACTGTCTTCCTATGTGACAGTTTTCATTGCATCCACACTATGCAATTACTGTGCAGCTGTTTAGCTCTCTCTAGAGCTATCTGCTGTCACTATGAGAAATTTGCAATCCTGTGAGGCACCGGTTTGGTAGTTAAGCACAGCCTACGCTAAAGTTGACAGCAGTGTGGTATATGGACTCACTGCAGGTGATCAGTTTGCTGAGACCACCTCTGCTGGGCACTTATTGCCTTGATTTGAAGAGTCTTTTCAATGAAACCAGCACTCTGAGGGGTTAATTTATTTAATAGTATAACACAGTTGCTGTAAAATGCATGATTATGACCAAATGAGGGGAAGAAGTGTTAAAAAGTGGTGCCGCTTGGCAGGTCTGCCTGGCATTAAACCTTTGTGCTTTGTGCAGTGGTGCAGGAGCTTGCTTCCTCGACTGCCATCCTCTAGATTTTAAAGTTATATTTTGGGGCATTTTTTTTTGCCTTTAATGGATAGGACAGCTGAATAGAGACAGAAAAAGTGGGGAGTAGAAAGCGAGGGAAGACATGCAGCAAATGGTTGAGGCCAGGAGTCGAACCTGCGACCGCTGCAATGAGGATTATATCCTTTGTAGATGGGGCACACACTTAAACTGCTAGGCCAACATCACCCCTCTATCTGCATTTTAAACAGTATCCTGGTTGTACCGGTGCACAGGATGCAGCACACTTTGTTGATGCTTCTCATACATTGAATTTGGGCACAAAAGAACACGGCCATATGCTGACAGCAAATTAAAAATAAGAGCTAAAATATGGAATCAGATTTAAAACGACAACTAATTAGTTAGTTGACTGACAGATAAACAGAAAGCATAAAAGGGACAGTCTCGCTAAAATGCTGTAAACAATCCTCATGTTTATCCTCTGTTGTTAACACTTCAGTGAAAAAGCTCTTTAAGAGTCGTGTGCAACATTCCAGTAATCTAAAAATCTACCACTGCATTACACAAAAATGTGTCCTGAAAATCAGCGCTAATTGCTCTGTCACTCCTTATCTCAGAAATGTTGTTTGGCTGCCACTCAGGCACAGCCTCCGCATTTCAGTCTCTCGACTGGTGTTAAGCAAAGTTAAGATGGCAGCCTCTTTATTGTCGCCCTACGGTGTAATTAGCTGTCAGCGCCAGGCTGATAGGTTTTGTTGTGGAAGAGGATGAAACCACAGGAGAGACTGTTTGGTACAAGTGAGTGCTCCAAGCATGGCTTGTTATAATCTGATATCGGGAGAAGTCCCTGTGCTCGATATGTGTTAGAAATGTGATTGTGTCTGCATCATTTGTTTCAATTTATCCTGTAAATGTGCTCCTCTATATCACTATAATGCATTATGTCTGTGTTACACATCACTCAAACTATCCTCCTTCTAAATATTAAAAGTCCCAAGCCAACTATTAGGTCAGTGTGGTGCTACATCACGTGCAGAAGTGCTGCCAGCTTCCCAGTACAACTTAATTCTGCCCCCCAGGATTTTTGGCCAGGCACTGTCCTGGATCCGAACTGGCACAGGTCACTGTGTGAGGGATTAGTTAGACACACTGATCCAAATAGTACTCCCCTTCTGAGAGACATTAACATGGATTAATGTAGCAGAGCGGTGAAAGACTTGACTTGAAAAGTGAGGCTTTCTTTTGATGTGGATATGGAATTATCGGATTACAGGAGCGTAGCTGTTAACATTTATCGTCTCTGCGGTCAACAAAAGCTGTTAGCTGTTTCTTCAGGGCTCCTGATCAGATGAGTTGCGATACACAAGTGGGGTATTTTTCTCTGCGTGTCTATTTTCCATCACATATGAACAAAGCAGATTATGAACGGGTATTAGTGCTGTTTGTTAAAAATTGGAAACTGATGATGAAATTTTAACTCCACCGACTAAATAACCCCATAAATATTAATATTCTCATCTTCAGCTCTACCTCATTTTTATCTTGTGTGATTACGATCAAATCTGAGGCTCAGCACGACAATTTCGTGGATACATTTTCTATCACAGCCAGTTTAAATACCTGATCCCACACCATATATAGAGGCTCACCTGCTTCAACCTAACACAAGGCTAAATTACTCCCATGAATGGTTTATAATTGTAAACTTGTTTATTTATATTTCTGCATGTGTTAAAGCCCTTGTAAGGATTTTTTTTACTGGTTCTGACACCGATGTCTCTTTATGACAAAAGCTAGAGACTATCATTATTATTATTTCATAATAATAATCATTGTTTTAATAAAAATATTTATCTTATTTTAGTTATCGATTTATTTCTTGTATTTATCTGATCTTTTAACTGTAACTCGTTTTTAATTTTTGTAGTCTACCCATACTTATTTTATTAATTTTACTGTATTGATTTTATTTTATTATGAAGAGTTTTTTTATGATTATTTTGGCTATTTCTGGTGTTTTCTGTCTCTCTGTTCCTTTGTGAAGCCCTTTGGGCTGCGTGCTGGTTTGTATGAAAGGCGCTATATAAATTAAGTTGAGTTGTGAATGTGACAAGACTTGACTTTTTCTACATTGTAACCTCTAATGCCTCCAAACGCTGCCACAGGGTGAGTGTCACACGAGATGATTTACAACTCGGTGGAAAAAAACAGTCTTTTTTTATATTTTCAACAGCAAGCGCTCACAGTGAGTGATATCTTTACTGTTAAAAGGAAACAGTACAAGACTCTTGTGTGAGAAAATGCTATCTACGCGCGTACAGCAAAGAGACGAGACCACTTTGTCCACCGGGGGCACCAAATTCAACACAAACCAATAAGGACAATTAAAATCTTTTCAAAAGCTACACCTACAAGCCTCTCATTGGATTTACCTTTGTGCTGCCTGATCCAGGTACGCACGCTGCTCTGCCTTTGCCCAAGGCTCTGAGGTTCTGCCTTAACGGTGCATATCGTAAACACCGTAGGCGCTGCATAAAAATAGAATACACACTCAACAAACTGGAGTCACATCTGGGCAGCCAGTCATGAGCACACACCGTGATGGTCATCCAATGACCTGCTTACTGGCAGCAAATAATTAAAAGAGAAAGGCAGGTTTCACCAACAGAAAACAACTTTCCATGGAAGTCGAATGTACTTTTTTTTTTTCAGTAAAATGTGGAAAATAAGTAATGTGTTTTTATTCCTCCTATCATAATACTATTAAAGCTGCTGCTATGGCACTGTTGTTTGAAAGTAGTAAGGAGCTATGATGACATAAACCATGAATGATAAATAAGCTTTGAATACAAAGCATTTCAAGAACAAGCTGAGCCTGCCAAGCTCCAAGTTACCCTCCATACACTCCTGAAGTGGCAGGATATCCTTTTATAATATAACGTACATAAAGCAAATCATGGACTTCTAAGAGACGGCAGCTTGCGTAGCATCAGCTTGTTTGTTTAACTGAAGCCTTTTTGTATTCTGCCACAGTGCTAGGTTACATAAGAGATAGTCTAAAGAAAAACAGACGGATGATTCTACGGCAAATAAGAAACAGTGGTGCTTCAAATCAAAAGAGAGGGGGTGATGAAACACAAAAAGTACAAATAGAAAAGACACACAAGGTATTTGAAAAACTGTGGATAATCAGTATGAGCTAACACACAAAATACAAAAGGTCTGGCATACAGGGAGATAAAGTGATGGGATGTACTTGTATCCTGGTATCGCAATTAAAAGGATTTTGGTCATTTCCATGCCAGTGCATGTCATGGTGCTGTCGTGCCTGTATGGCCTACATTCTGCCAGCTGGTAGCACACATGTGCATGCATGGGTATGCAGCCCCCATTCACACACATACACACACGAACACACACACACACACATGGATCAGATGAGACAGTAGTGGGGCAGTGTTGCTGCTTAGAAGGATGATTACATTTTACATCCATTAGCACAGCCGAGCTGCTGTTTTTCACTAATTTACCATAAAATTAACTCTGGATGTCAAAATTATTTGATTGGGTTCAAATATCCTTTTTGTGCTTTATCAGCAGAACTGATAATAACGAATGAATGTATGATCAAGTTTTACAACTTTCAGCCTATCAGTTTGAAGCCAAAAGCATCCGACACCTCTCTAACCCTCAAGTATACGTCAGGATTCCCTCATGTGAGCCTTTAATGGTTTCCTGCTGGCTGAGTCCAATCTGATACCCCTTGTCCCAGTTCCATCCACAGAAGCATAAAACTAATTTTAAAGTTGCATGAGGCAGATTAGCCTAGTTCAGCCAAGCAGCGTAAATTGGGATGGGTTAGCTAACGTCTTATGATATCACCGTCATTCTCATAACCCAGAATGGAAGGATGTGAATAAGGAAGGGAAAGTGGACGAAACACAGAATAGGGAGGGATGGGCTCGTGGACTGAAAGAAATGCAAATGTGCGTATGTGAGTGTGACTGTGCAGTTATAAAAGGGTTTGTAAATATTTGCATACAAAAAAGTGGGCACAAACTGTAAGTAATCCACTGAATGGGTACGCTAATCTCCTTCAGGGGTCTAACAGGGAAAGGAATTGTTCCAAATTTAGCTCAGTAAAAAGAAAATTAGATGAGATTTGGCAGGTTGGCAGTGTACGCACAGAGAGATTAAAAGTAAAGTCAGAAACAATGGGAGCGCGGGGAGAGAAGAGAGGCAGAAAAGGAGAAGGAGGAAGAAACAAGCAAAAAGAGGGAGCAAAGATAAACAAAACAGTGGTGACACAGAGTGAGAGAGTGTGCAACAGAGGGGAGTTATAGAAAACATTCAAACAGCGTCCTCAAAAGAATCCACTTCAGGTTGCAAATTTACTGCATGCAACTTCCAAAAGAAATCCATGTGCATCAAGTACAGCCAAGTACGATAACACAAACATAGTACTCACCTAGTCTTGGCTGCCTTTATGGCTGGCACACAGAAGCATAACTCCAGCACACACTCACCACCACCACCAAACTACGAGTGAGTGCCAACATAAGTAGAAAGAGAAGGAGCACTCGCAGGTAGAAAGAAGAAATTTCCAAATAAATGGGTGTGTGGGTGCATGTGTAGGGGTGTGTGTGTGCCTGAGTTTGTGGGTGTGTGCGTGTGTGTGTGTCTGCGCGTGAGGGGAGATCCACTCCAGCGGCGAATGGTGTGGTAGTGCTCTGTCCCTCTCTCTCTCTCTTTCTCTCTCTCTCTCTGGCAACTGTGACGTGTCAGGGTTTCGACCAGACCCCTCCCTCCCTCCCTCCCTCCCTCCCTCACACACTCTCTCTGTCTTTCCCTCAGTCGCTCCCCCAATCCCTCTCTCTTACCCTCTCTTAATCCCTCGCTTCCACAGTCGCCCCACCTCCCAACCCAAAGACTGATGAGGACTTGAGGCTCATCATCTACAGGGCATAATAGCAGAAAAGATTCAAAGAAGATTCAGATAATCTAAAGAAATCTCTGTACAAAAGAGACAAGACCTAAAAACAATACTACATGGCCCTCAGGCAGCACTGTATTATGAAACAGACATGACTCTGTAGTGGAAATCACTGCATTGGCTTCAAATCCATTGTCTGTAAACATAGTTTGTGACTTCATCTACAAATGCAAGTTAAAACTGTGCCATGCATAGAGGACACAGTATATTAAAATGGTCAAGAAATTCCAGTGACTTCTCTGGGCTCAAGCCTACCTCAGATAGACCGTGGGGAAGTGGAATCCTGAGGTCTGACAAATCAAATTCTGACATTCTCTTTGAAAATCATGGACTTTGGTCCTTGGCTACAAAGAGGTGATGATAATGGAGACACATTCATGTCCATGGTATGGGTAGCTAACACATCTGGGAAAGCACCATTGATGCTGAACAACATTTACAGGGTTTTGGAGCAACATAAGCTGACATCCATATTTCAGCAAGACAATGCCAAACTACATTCAGCACTTATTAAAACAGCATGGCTCAGTAGTGGAAGAGTCCAGGAGCTAAACTGGCCTGCCTGCAATCAGAACTTGTCATCCAATGAAAACATTTGGGGCACTAGAAATGAAGAACAAAACTAAGGACACCATAAAGTGTTAAGCAGCTGAAGTTCTATATCCAGCAAAAATGGGACATTTAACCTTCAAATCTCCAGACACTGGATTCCTCAGTTCCAAAATGTTTACAGTGCTGTTGAAAAAAGAGGTAGTGCAACAAAATGGTAAACATGACCCTGTAACTTTAAATGTTAACATTTGAAATGTTGTCTTTGTACTATATTCAACTAAATATAGTGTTTAAAATCATTTGCAAACCATCAAATTAAGTTTTTATTGAGAATTAAAACAGATTTTTACTTTTTGAGGAATTGGGGTTGTATGTGTCCTTTTCTTTTTAATGCAATTTTGATTCATTCTTTGTGCATTTTAGTTCCTTTGGTGTTCCTCCTGCTTTTTATTCAGGTAGTTTGGGTGTCATTTGATAAAAATATTTACCAATGCGATATAAGGTTCCATAATAACTGCTTATTTCATACCTTTATTCTGAGAATGTTAGTGCTCTAGACTAGGCCAACATGTGTAATAAATCTGTACCAAACTGAGAACTGTCTGGAATATTTATGGCATCTGGGTAAAATAAAATGTCCTGATTTTAATGAGGACATTTCTGATCAAAATAAAAGCAAACAGTCCTAAGAATAAAACCAAGCTCTTGGTTGAACTTTCAAGAGTTTGCTCTCTTCCAGAAACATCACGTCAGACACTTTTCAGATAAAAATCAGTGTTCCAGCTTGGTCAGTCAATCATGATTAAGTTAACTTACCAGTGTTGTGACAGTTGTGTTGTGTGGGCACTTTCAGATGCTTCGTCCTTCCCAGCTCTTCCCCGAGAAGGTGGTACCATCCTTGAACTTCCTATAGCACACACACACAAATAACAGCTGTGTGTAAGTGCGCGTATCAAATGCATGCATGTGTACGCATGACTTCAAGCTCAGAGAGTCGACCTAATGAGAGCTAAATTTAAAATGAATCCTTTATATCAGAGCGTAAATGTGCTGTACAGGAACACACTAATACACACTGACTCAATATACTCAAGTTATTCCTGCAGGGCTTCATGCACACACACGCACATGCACACACACATATACACACACACACACACACACACATCACTTTCTGTGCTTCAGCTTATTCTAGCAGCTGATGCCCCCCATCCCTGTACTTCTGCCTTGTGAGCCAGATGGTGTGTGTGTGTTCACTCAGATGTGTGTGTGTGCAGATGTGTGTGATGTGTTTACAACTACTGTACTTTGGTTACATAAAGATATGCAGGCTGTGGTGGAGAGAACCTTGATTTGTTATCCTGATGTGTTGCAAACAAGGACATGACAGCTCTGCCTATATTTTAATGTGGTGCACAAATGTTACAGCACACACACACACATACAGACACACACACACACAGACGCACACTCACACACAGACGCACTCACAGCTAGCCTCGCCTTTGTACTAAATAATGTGATGCCGTGGACAGTGACAATAATCTCCATTTTAAAAGCATCTTATCTGAGTGGACGGATTTCTGCGGGCTGTGGGACAAGTGGGGGAGGACAGGCGGCGGACTTGTATAGAAGATGGGGGAGGGGAGGGCATATGTCCTGGAAGTCAGGGAGGGATTTACGCCATCGTTCAATATTGTGCCCTGCACATGTGACAAAAGGGGAGTGAGCAGGGCAAAGGGAGCCACTAGTCTTGAGGGATAAAGAGAGAGAGAGAGAGAGAGAGAGATGAGAGTGATGAAAAGAGAAAGCAGGACATGGAGAGAGAAGTAAAAAGCTCAAAGTGGCAAAAAGGTGCAAACAAATGACAAGATGTGACAGGCGGGCAAAGCAGGTAACAAAAATAACAGCTAACACTCATACGCTCCAAATGCTCCTGGAATATAACGAGAACACACCGGAGGGAAACAGAAAGGAATGAGTTTAGAGGAAGAGGTGAATGAAAAAGAGAAAATAACGGATGTGTTGGAGGGGGTAAAGAGACATAACTCTGTGTGACTCAAAGCTAAAGCTGCCTCATTTGCATATTAAGCCAATTAAATATTCATAGGGATAAATGTTAGAGGAAGGAAAGCCATAAGCCTGACTGAAATATAATTTCTTTCAGTTGTTTATTTTGCTTACTGATGAGGATGTTAATTAAAACGACAAAAAATACTTACTGAGTAAGAAACAACGGGAGGTTTTGTTGATTTGCAGCCTTGTTAAAGACAGTTTGCGTCAATGTATTTAACCAACAGTGAAATACGTCTTCTTCTACGAACTTCTAAGTCAGCCTGATAAGAAGAAAAGTGATAAAATGTGTAAAAATTGAAGGTCTCTTCTTTCTTTTTTTCATGTGATTCAAAGAGACAATTTTAGCTCTGGAGAACTTTCCCAGTCCTCATAAATATTTGATGAAACCGTCAAAATTAAACAGAAATACTAATGAATCGTAACATATGAAATAAACATTTATATTAAAGCATTTAACTGAAGTCACAGAGTCATAAGAAAAGATAAGACAGAAGGCTTTCTTCTCTGTGCTTTGACTCAGCAGGCAGTTTTTCCGGAGTGATTTAACCATCACAGTTTCATAAACCGTCTCTGGGACTTTAGGCTGAGTCCTAATTATGAAGTTGTTTTCTTGGATGAAAGCAGTAGCTGTCTCTCTGACAGCTACTTCTCAACTGTGCTGTAACCATAATGATCAAGACAGGTCTCCAAGGCAGAATCCGGTTAGTTTGACTGTAGATTGTCATTTGACTGTATAACTAAGCAGTAAAACTATTTATAGACTTGCATATTTTTAAAGTATTTTATGACCTAATGGAAGCATAAATATACACAAATTCAAACTCAATGATGTAATAACATACATAAATGATAAAGTGCTGGGGCATTACATAACAAACATTCACAGTAGTGACTGCACTAACCTCTAGAACGAGGAGTTTCTTTTTCAATCGGCCTACGTGGTACACCGCAGAGAGAAAATATGAAAAGGCATAGGAGAGACAGCTGGGTAAATTAGAGTTAATAATTAAACAGTGAAGGGAAATAGCTCGGTTGGAAATAGTGTACAGTGGAGAAGAGCTCAGTCTGATTCACATTCATCTGCTATTACCTGGGGCAGCCTGGGGGAAAGACCAAAGGCTGCTGCTCCTCTTTATTATGATGTAGGTGTGGGATTAAGTGGTGTAATCCTTTGTGGGTTTGAGATCAATGTCCACTAGAAAGTCAAAAGATAATTGGTAATAAATGTCTGAATATGAGATGCTTAATCTCAGAGAGACTTTTTAGAACTTTTTGTAAAGAGATAATAAGCCAGTGACACAATTCTGACCGCCTAAAGGGATAGTTCTTTTTTTTTTTAAAGTGTATTACCCACAGGGGATGTCGGTCAGCTCGGCCCCTTTATTGAGAAACCGTCCAGAGAAGTGGAATGAAAGTAAGGCTATCAACTGCTGTAGCCGGATTCAGCTCTACCATGTCATTTAACTGATTTTAAAAAACTCCAACCCATCTGCTTACATTGGCATAAGTGTGCCCTCTATTTTGGAATTGGTAGCCCAAAAATGAATGGGCTGTCTGACACCAAAGTAAAGCGCTGAAAATTTTCCAAATGAGGCGTACGTACACAAACAACAAGAACAGTGTTTGGGTTGAAGTTTATTAAAATAAAGTGCTTTAGCTGACCCAAACTGCAGCGGTTGAAGGCCTGGCTTCCATTGTAGTTTTGCGGCCAGTTTCCCAAAAATGGGTCCAAGCTGACCAGCATCCTCTGTGATTAAACAATTATTACTGACAAATACAAATTACTACCCTACTTGAAAAAAAACTGAACTATCCCTTTAAAATCTCTATTAAAACAAGCTAACGTTTTAGTGTTATATCACATTGCCTTGCATTAATCATTACAGATATGCCAGCATCTGTCCCAACAATCACAAAAAAATCAAATCAAGTATTATAAAATCAATGAATCAGACAGACTGGGTTGTTCTTACCCCTTAGGAAACTCTACAGTAGTCTACGCCTGCAAATAAACCTAACAGAGACAGAAAGAGTGCAACAATCTAAGTCTCCAAGCTTTGCCAACTAATATATTTGGTTTTTAAATGTCTTGAAGACGACCATCGAGCTACGCATAGTATTTAAACACAGTGTTACTTGTGTACCTTTGCGTATGTCGACCTTTTATCAGAAGGCACCATCGGCTTGGACAGGTGTCCCACAGGCTGATGAGGCCTGGGTGCGTGTCTCTTGGTTTGTCCCCAAATAGCGATTAGGCAGCCAACACAGCCTCTCTCCATTTCAGCCACAGCCAGTGATTGCTCCTTTTGGCAGTGTTGGCAAGCACTTTGGTTTCCTTCCTTCCTATGGGACTGCCCTTCGACTCCTTCCTACAGAGGGCCTTGCAGTGAAACTGGCTACAAAACCCTTGAAAGCCATCTTCACTGGACCAACTTCAACACTCCTCACTCACTCCTCTTCTTCGGCTGCAAGGTTGGAGTATTGCAGCCCTTACATTTGAATGCTTCATCCACAGCATCCTCCCAAGAGGCCATCAGCTCAATGATAAAGACACGTCAGCAGGAGTGGGACTTAAGGTCAAAACACATTTCCTATTCCCTAGCTACATTCAAGTGGGCATGAGTTAAAAGGTGAAGAAAGAAGGCGAGAAGCAGAGGGGTTGTCTCTCCACATCTCTCCTTCCCACATGAAGGATGGTGGATGGGTGAGTGTTGTGTGGATATTAAGAGATATAACACTGACAGTTCGGCTGCCAGTCACTTCAGCACTTGTCACTAGTTGTATCTGTCTCGTGGTCGGTCCAAGATGTTCTTGAGGGTTGTCACACTATGAACGGGGTGCATCCTCTCTCAACCAAAGACATAGGTGTGTGGAGGAGGGCAAGACATCAGGCGATGATGCTTATTTGGACCCATGCTCCACAGATCATCTAGCAGCCCTGCGCCACTTTGACTACTGGAAACCAGACTTGTAATTGTTAGTGGTTGTGATGACCCTGGGGTTTGTCCTGAGTGTTGTGTGATTTGTGTCCAATCCTGTTTCCTGTGTTGCCTGTAGGTTTGACGCAGCCATAGTCATCAGGCTGATTTACACACTCTGGCTCTCTGGCTGTCCTACACTACACTTATGGTTTGATAATGATACTTTTGATGTTTGAACTTTCTGAAAACATAAAAATATGTTGAGGACTCATCTTGATTTGAAAGGCATATACTTTTATTTAAGCCCCTCCACGTTGACTGTATATTCTTATAGTTCCTGACCAACCAGGTAGGTTGTGCTTCTAAAATATATGCCCTTACTCCTGTTGTTCTCTTAGGGTTTCCTACCCCTATCTCTGCCTCCACCCCAACAAGAAGAACCAATAAATATTCAAAGGAAACTGAAATATGTGTTTTTAAAAAAAGCTATCTCTAAGTGGTTTCGTGGGAACTTCAAACTTTGAAAGGTCACACTGTAACCACCATACCCGAGCTGCAAAAATAGCTTCAGATTCTTGTTTTGTGTCTGTGGGATAATTTAGTGTTCACACCAGCAGGTCGCCCAGCACAGAGCATCAGTTAGGAAATGCACAGTATGTGCCATGAGAACAGGATATGTGGTTTTCTGACAGCTCAAACACAGGCTGACAAAAGGAATCATCTTTAGGCTTTGTTTTCTTGTCACCACAAATGACTCATCTAGTAATGTTGTCACTGCAGCACCAGTGATACCAAACGTCTACCAGGATAACATGATCTATTATGACACACTACTTGTTAAGACTTCGGTCATATTACACATTTAGTGCAAAAAAACTTTGTGAGGTTAATAAAGTTTACAGTTTGTTGTGGTTAAACAATTCTGTGTTCAGTGTAATGAAACTTGGCACTTACCGTAATATCTGGAATATGAGTCACATAGTTTTTTGGGCGGCTCCAATTAGGAAAAGGTTTTAACTGTGTTCCTGTATGAAGACTTCCTTTGTTTTAGCAAAAACTACAATGTGCAATTTCTGTCCAACTGTGTAGCCTTTTTCGTACCATCTGTTATTACCATGCTGCCATCTACTAGTACAGTAGTTGTGCACAGCTTATGGTAATGCTGATAGTTGCGAAGTATGGACTGACCAAATTGACTGTAACAAATTCACAGAGGCCGTTTTTGAAACCGCCTAGTATACTAGCAGTACTTACTGATTTGGCCAAAATTCAGTATGTAGTATGCAGTATGTGAAAAATTTCACAGTGTGCATCGGACCAGTCTGCCTCGCGTACTGATTCAGAATCAGAAAGAACTTTATTCACAATGTATCTCAAGAATACAAAGAATTTGACTCTGGTATTTCTTGCGTACTCCCTGTACAAACATAAATAGACAGACACTAAAAATCAAGTACTAATAAAAAATATATATATAAGTACAAAACGCACGAGTGCAATAAGGAAACAATAGACAAACATAACGTGCAATAGTGCAAAGACAAGGTTGCTCTGTCCATGAGGTAGCTGGTTTATGACACAGTGTTATAATGTTTCCCATAATGCACAGCGCTCATCCCACTTTTTCTTTTTTCTTCTTTTTTGACAGGGGCAACTCAGTTTTTAGGTGCTGTGAAAATATTAAATTCCATATAAACCACTTCTTAACTTTTTAAATGCTAAAGAAGCAGTTTCTCTATCAGCTCGGCCGTTGTTTACTTCCGCCTTCCGAAAATGGCAATCCAGTGACGTCTGGCCCGGCATACTGCAGAACAGATCCAACAGACTAGTCATACTACATACTAAATTCAAACGCAGTATGTAGTAGTTAGTACGTACTGCCTACTACATTCGTAGGTAGTATGTAGCAGGCTGTTTTGAAACAGCAAGAGACTCTCGCAACGCACCTCTGATGTCACTTGTTGTGTAAAACTAAGGAGCCTTTTCAATCTAATCAACACTTCACAAGGTTCATATACTTAATACTGAACGCTGAATACAGGATTATGACCTTATGGAGGGGAAAAGCTGTTAAAAAGTGGTGCCACTAGTAAGGTCAACCTCGCTTTTTATCCTAGCTTGCGAGCGAAGAAGTTGCTTTCTTCTAGGAGAACCAACTTCTGAGTAATATACTGTATAACAAAATAAACCCTCCCTCTTATATTTGTGTATTGGTTGCACTGATGAGCAGAATGTAGCTTGGTTTTCGATGACAAAAAAGGTATGAAAAGTGGGTGTTGTATGTTGAATTTTATGGTACATTTATATAATTGAAATGAGATTAGAATTTTTATTAATTCAGTGAGGACTGGAGAGGCACAGCACGGACCAAAATAAGCAATGAATCTGTATTCCTTCGTGACCGCTCACATTCCAACAGAGAGAATGACTCACAAAGTGTTTTACTCATAAATCTGGAGGCTGTATTTCAGGGCTGTAACACTAGTAACCCCAAAGTGTTTTCCTCTCAACTATTAAGGTCAGTGGAAATCATTCAGACTGAACTAAACTCTTGGATTTATGCTCCAATGAATGGAAACACACAGGAAGAGTGAAAGTTGAAAACGAAGCTAAGGACACTGTTCACTGAACGCCTTATCACCTTAAATTTCAGTCTTTTAATCTCACCTTGTCTGGGTCCATCAGGGAACCCACTCCAAAGCTCATGCAACCCAGCAGCACACTCATCCTGTGAAGGCAGACAAGGAGACAGACAGAAAGAATAAATAAGCAGGAAAGAAATCAATGTATCCCTCAAGTAAAGCTGATGAGTGATCTAACTGAGGTCTGACATTTATAATGTGTTTTTAACCTCCAAAAGGGCAAGATCTACCAGGCCTGTCTACAAATATAAACTAATCAATGTGAAGTTGTTTAAAATTTTATAGTGTTTTCCATCTCGGTGTCAGAGCATGTGGAATATAATCTTATTCAATGTTACCGCACGGAATTATTTATAACAAAAAAGATAAAAGAAAGATGATCCCCTGGGTGAAATTTTCTTTTAGAGGCATAGTAAACCTTAATGAGGGTAAACAGAGCAATAATAAATAAGTTCAAAGCTGTAAAAATGTCATACTGAAGAATTATTTTTGATTAATATGTCAACCTACTGACAAAATACAAAAACATGTTATAAAAAGTTAGAGGAGTTGATGTGTGGTGGTAGAAAACAAGGGTGGGGGGTGTTTAATTATGCATATATGAGAGAAGCTTTTCCCGACAACCTTCCAGCTGGACGGGGCTAATGCAGCTGCTGATGCTGTTCTGAAGACAAACTGGCCGTCAGCACATCTTAACACCAAAAACGTTTCTTGGCTCCTCTCAGCAGAGAGAGCCAGTGAATGAAACAGCTTATCTACAATGATGGAATGTCACAAAGACACTTTTGAGACTATGAACCGCCAAAAGAAATCAGACTCCATCCCATTCCGTTTATATATGTAAAAATATACAGGTAATACGTAGACGATAGCCTGATTTATACTTCTGCAACAAATGTACACCATAGCATACACAGTTGGTTTGCAAAGCTCTGTACCTAACCAGAAGCCTACCCACTTAGCCTGTTGTGGCCCTCCTCAAAATTGTAACTATTGGGTGCTGGTGGCCTAGCGGTCTAAGCGCACCACATACAGAGGCTATAGTCCTCGTTGCAGAGGTCACATGTTCGATTCCAGCCTTGACCATTTACTGCATGTCCTCCCCCACTCTCTACTCCCCACATTTCCTGTCTCCCTTCAGCTGTCCTATCCATAAAGGCAAAAATGACCTCCCCCAAAAAATAAACTGCAACTATGTGTCGAAACAACACAGACTGCGAGCCCTGTAATTGGTCCACTGCATTTACAACACTTCCAGCCAGCTGGTTGAGCAAGGGAACACAAAATGGTGCAATGACACCGAATATCCATCATGGTGGTAGTCTTCTGCCTTGTCATATAAAAGGTCTGTTTTTAAGTTTCAGTTTGTCACTGTGTCCATACATTACTACATTGATGAAATCTCACAGAGACAATTTTGAGACTACAAGAACCTCTCACGAAAACAGACTCAGCTGTTTCACAGTCGTTGATAAATAGGCCCTAATGAGCATCACATTCACACCAAATCCATTCAGATTTGATATGTAGAAATATACAGACAATACGAAGACGATACCCTGGTTTATACTTGTGCAACAAATCTATGCCATTGCATACGCTGTGGGTTCGCAAAGCTCTTAACCTAAGCCGAAGCCTACCCACTTAGTCTGATGTGGCCTTCCTCAAAAATGTAACTGTGTGGAAACAAGGCAGACAGCATATAATGACGTCTAGCATCCATCATGGTGGCGATTTTCTGGCTTCTCATATCAGCGAAGATCTGTTTTAAAGTTGCAGAGTTTGTTGAGGTGTCCATACATTATTGGGATGCTCACAGTCATGAAAGGCTCAGCTAGTTATGGAAACAGCAGCACTGTGGCCAGTGTACGGTGGTGTTTATGAGTATGACTGCTGCCCACAACTTCTTCATAGCAACACACCAAAGTTGAGGAAGTACAATTTTATGACATTTCAGCATTCAAACAACCACAACTGACCACGTTTGTAGGTGTCCTTGTTGCTGCACTAATAATCTTAACAGGGTCATACTTCTTTTTTCAGACACTGGTGCTTCATGATTGATTTTATAGTCAAACGGCAGATAAAGCAGCATCTTGTTCTACGTCGTCATTTTTTACAGCCCACGTTTTTATATCTTCAGCAACTGTAATGCCTTTACATTATTGGCCCGGGATGGAAATCTTAGCAGTTTCTTGTCTCCACATAACCGCTTAATGAGTGCTTGTAAAAAACCCTGACGGTGCCGTCTCGCCACTGCCATGTGGAGATATTTGAATTGTGATAGAGGAGCTAGATATTGCTGGATCCACTGATTTTTTTCCCCTTCATTGCTCTGTTCTCAGGGACAGGCTGTGAGTTTAAAAATGAGACACGAACATACTCTCAGTTCAATGAAGGGTCAGTCTTTTCATGTTGTTTCAGCATTGCTTTGCATGCGATGAATGTGCACTGTCCTTGTGTACAAAGTGGACTAGTTCAACAGGTTGTGATCTCAGGGTCGTTTCCTTGAGCCACTCCACAGCTAAGCTTTGGGAAGGGTTGTTCGGATCACTGCAGCTCATCAGACTGCAAATTCTGAACAGATGCTGCCCTGGTTTCTCGTGGAATAGTGCTCTTCCTTGCTAGACAGCATCTGGAAAAATCTCTGGTTATGTGAAAAATAGCTCTATGTGGATTTTATGAAGCCTGATAAATACAGTTATGAGGAGACAAATCTTGGTTCTGAGCCATTTTGGGGGAGGAAATAGGAACATTTAAGAGTCTGCGTCCCTTGTCGTGTGTCTAATTCACCTGTTACCAGTTAGAGGGCAGAGAGCTCACGGCAAAATACACATGGAATCCGAGAAAGGGAGCAAAGCTGCACTTGAACAAACAGGAAACTATGGAAAAAATGCTCATTTGTGATCTACAAACCTACTGGCTTTTCCAAATGAATACCGGCTGACATTTGGTGTGAATGAGGCTTACTAAAGATGAGTAAATCGCTCTTAATCTGTGGCCCAGAAACTGTCCCAAAAAGGTCTTGAAAATCATTCCATCATCTTAACTCAACAACAAATGTCAGCCTGTCCCCACACACGGTACAACCTTTCAGATATGTGATTCACGAACAAAACAAAGTGCATTACAATGTTTTAATCTACCTGCAAAGAGCCCCATACTGTGTTAACCTGTTAAAAGTGGTGTTCTTCGGTATTTGAAGTACACAACAGTGCTTTTCAACCGTCTGCTCAAATAAAGCAAAGCACAAAAAATTGGTGACTCATTCAACCATATGTGCTCCATCCTCAGCTATGACCCTGTTTCTGATTCAGTGTGGCGAGGGGAGAGTAACATGTTCCCTCGGCCAGATTCGGAAACAGACGTACAAGACAGCACATGAACGCACAGAGGCATGCAGCAGCATCAATTATGATGAGATATTTCACTGCCTGAATAGAGAGCAGACACTTTAGTGGCAACAAAAATGTAAAATACAAGCGGAAATGGAATCTCATTATATGATCTATCACCTTTTTAATGATGCGACAGATACATGAACCACATCCTCAGCAGGTACCTTGTTGTGGAGTCAGAGTTCCACATTGTGAAGAGCAGTCTCTTATGAAGATCCTCTTCACTGATAACACTGGAAAAAGGGGGAAGCATAAGATGGGGTCATCAGCTGTCACTGTGTTATGTCTACATCTGGTCATTTCTGTAAATAATAATAATGCTTTATTTACTGTATTTAACACATTTCAACACAGGTAACAAAGAGCTTCACAGTGGGGAATAGAATCAGATAAGAATTCAAAGCAAACAATGACGCAATAGAATACAATCAAAAAGATTCAAATGAAATAAAATCACAGAATAAAGTTTTATGTGAAAATGTGTCTTCTTGAGTAATGAAATAAAACAAGGGTCGTACTGTGCAAGTCTGATCTCCTCTGGCAGGCTGTTCCAAAGTGCAGGTGCTGGAAAAGAAAAGCCTGTCACCTTTGGTATTCAGTCGGAACCTTGGAACAGCCAGCAGAGCACTGCCAGAGGATCTCAGACTGCGTCGTGGCTCATACAGGGGAAATGTAGTCTATGAATAATCTTGAATCAACAGGCAGCCAATGTAGATGAACTAAAATTGGGGACATGTTTTGGTTGTAGTTAAATTCCAAGCTGCTGCATTTTGGAACTATTCAAAGGCGGTGGATTTATTTCTGACTGAGACATGTCTCTCTTTTCATCTCCTCTATCCCTCTTTCCAACCCAAACTCGGTCAAGGCAGATGGCTGTCTAACGTGAGTCTGGTTCTGCTCGAGGTTTCTGCCTGTTAAAAGGAAGTTTTTCCTTGCCGCTGTAACTTGCTAAATGCTGCAAAGTGCTCTGCTCATGGTGGATTAAGATGAGATCAGACTGAGTCTTACCCTTTTGATGTTGGTTCTTTGTAGAATTTAACACAGAGTACGGTCTATTGATACAAAGTTTGTTGTGATTTGGCGCTATATAAATAAAGATTGACTGATTGATTGACATGTGTATAGAGAATTACTATGATCGAGACTGAAGGATATAAAAGGCGGAGGGTATGTTATAGCACATTCTGGAAAATGAAACGACTGGTTGCTTACAAGTAGAAGGTTTGCAAGAAGACAGGGTTCCTGCAGTGGGGAACCATCCGAGTCTTCTGCCTCTCTCTAGGATCACTGTCCGGGAACATGCCCACCTGAGGAGGACAGTAAATCAATACAGTCTCCACTGCATCATGACTGCCACAAGGGCTTCTTTGTATCTTTCTTTACAGTGGCTCATACCTTTACATAAGAGTCACATGGCCCCTTGCACTCTGCAACCATACCTCTAGCCTCTAAAACTGTGAACACATACAAACAGGTCTGAATTAATTATAGCATTGTAGTTTCATTAATTATGTATACGCATCTGCTCCTTTTCAGGTGCTCGGTCACACTGTCACCAGAACCAACAGCTGACCTAGAACTTCGGACTACATTGTAAAGCTGAGGGTGACTCAGAGTCTGTATGTTGCACAATATTTCTGAATGAATCATGTTGACCGTGTTTGCACACTGTGATGTAAGAGGATGAGAAATGCAGACGTCTGTTTTGGCGAACACACTGGGCAATCTGCTTTAGTTGAAAACATGGCTGCCATGTTAAATAGAACTTGCCTTCATTCCATTACTGCACTCATATCTCTATTTGCTGTTGAGATATGTTGAGGAAACAATAAGATGTCTGATTGCTGAAACATCAAGATGAGAAAATATTCTGAAGACACCATTTTTCTTTTTATGGAAATTTAATTTTAAAATCTGCAAATTTGATTAAAACAGCTGCTCAAGTTGTGAGTAGGTCAATATTTGATGCTCATTTTCTCTGCTTGAAAATCCTATTGGGACTTCGTTTGAAAGAAGATGCACAAGCAAAATTTGAAATGTATACAAAGAACCAGAATCATATTTCGTATGTGTCTACTTCATGGCTTCAATTCAACCTTAGATTTCATACCTACAAACAGCATTAACAGCATGCAGACATATATCCTGTTTTGAAACTGAACTGTGTGCATGATGTGTGAATCATGCAGAAACATTCTTCAAGTTTTGTAGAGGAATACATTAAAATTTAAAAACAAAAGTAATTGCTACAAATATTTAATGAGGCAGAAGGAGACACAGAGGTAAGAGTTCATAATTATCATAATAATAGGCTACAATTAGGTCACGTAAACAGCTTGACATTAACTGTATTAAAGACCAGGGGATAGTATAGAAGAAAGACATATACTGTACAGCTCTGAAAAAAATGTTAAAGACCAGTGCAAAATTATCAGTTCTTTGTTTTTCTCTATTTATAGGTTTGTGTTTGAGTAAAGTGAACATTTTTGTTTTATTCTATAAACTACTGACATTTCTCCAAAATACCAAATTAAATTATTATCATTTAGATCGTTTATTTTAAGAAAATGGTCAAAAGAACAAAAAAGATGTTGTGTTTTCAGACCTCAAATAAAGCAAAGAATACAACTCCAGAATAATTTTCAAACAACACAATCATACCTTTTACACAATCACAGCAGTCATATGTCTTGGCTTGCTCTCCACCAGTCTTTCACATTGCTGTTGGGTGACTCTATGCCACTTCTAGCGGAAAAAATCAAGCAGCTGGCAAAAAAAAACCTAAATGTGCTGCAACAGACGGAGAGTTACGTGTAGATCTGTGAATCCATGATTCTGTAATATGAGAGTACTGCTAGGGTGAATAGTAAACTCTGCTATGTTTTTCATAAGCATCATCAGACTAACGGATGAACGATGATACTTTGAAAGTGCTTTCATACTGTTTATGGCTTCTTCTGCACTTTGTAATCCATAGCCAGGAAGTATAAACTGAACTGACATTCATTGCAAGATAATGACTAGTTAAAACATTTCAAAATAAACATGCATTGTTTCCAGTTTGTGATTTTCGGTCTAATTAAATATTTTCCAGTCATAGATTTCAGCTGAGTGTATTGTCATACCCCTAATCCATACTCATCCAAATCTCTGAGTGCACTTTGACTATAAGTCTATCCGGATGCATTGTTTCTTATGAAGAAAAAACTGTACAAACTCACTAAGCACACTGGTTGTTGTTGATATAAGCAGACACCAGAAACAGACATTAAACTCTCCATCCAGCCTTTGTTGTCTGAGATATATTGATTATAGAGGCTGTGTGTAGTTTTTCAAAGTCTCAAATTCTCAATGTTTATAATCTGTCATGAAACAAAGACTGGAAAAATTGAACCCAGAGAAAACATCTGGCTTTGCATCTGATGAGTAAATGGCCTTCCTCAAAGAAGAAATGACAGCAGCACAAAGAATGCCGAGTAGAAAGACAGAGAACGGCAAACTACAGTAGGAGGGTGCATGGCTGTGGTTGCTGGGAGAACAAAACAAGCAACCACGTTTGATGACAGGTGATGTACACCCTGACGTAAATTAATGACAAACTTTATGTACAGAAGTTTATATCATTTTTATCACTATTAACCCAAAAATGTGAAAAGTGTTACACCCCAGGAAGTTCTCCATGTTTAACAGCCTTTAATAGGACTCACCACTAACGACAAATCCCTCCTTCTCTTGGATGATTGACAGCTTCAGCTGACCTACAAAAAAACAAAACAAGAGACAGTCAGTAATGATAGTGTGAGTGTGCCGTTTTATTGCAACATATTCTTAATTGTGGAGATTATAAGCCCTTAAGTATTTTTTTTAGCTACAGATGAGAGGTTATTAGCTTAGCTTAGCATAGCACGAGCATGGGTATAGGAGGAGGTAATGTGCTTGACTTCACTTGGTTGCAGTGACTGATTAAACTCTCTGCTGGTTGACTGAAAACCTTACAGTAGAGTCCAGGTAGTCACTGTGCCGAGACGTAGACCAGCATAAAACCAGCCAAGCTAGCAATTTCCCTTTTTCGAGCAAGCGGCAACCTCCGGTCTCAAAATATGAAGCCCATGTGAACTGCAATTCATCTAGAATCCGCTTGAGGCTGGCTGCAGAAACACCGGAAACCACATACACTCCAATTCAAGACGATCTGAGCTGCATTAATAAACATGTTTACAGCCTGGTTCAAAAAACGGCTTGGGTCTACCTAGCTATTTTCTTTATTGGCACACACTGTACGGGGGTGATTTTTTTTCTAATGCGACGGTTCAGAAGATATTAAGATTACGAGTTTTTGCCCAAATAAGGACATGACTGACACATAGCTGTTGGCTAGGAGGCTCAAACTCCGCCTCTTTACATCACACTATGCCTGGTTGAGTTCCACATTACCAATATGGCTGCCGCCAATGATTGGCTTCAAAACAGAGCTCAGGAACAGATGGGTGACGTCACGGGTACTACGTTCATTATTTACACAGTCTATGGTTTCAAGTCGTAATGATATGCTAAGCTAAGCTAAGCCAACATTTCCTGTCAGCAGCATCATGTTTGACAGATCCTCTCAACCATGTCTGAAACAGGAAGTGAATACCTCCCAAAATGTCAAACTACTCCTTTGTCACATTTAATTAAAGGGCATAGTTGTGATAACAGCGACATCAGCTTCATATTACCCTTACTCCATTTTCAACATCATCCAAATAATTAAATTAGCATATGGATTCCTTATGAGATATTGAACTTGACATTATTAAACCAAACTGAAAGCAGAGGAAATATGAGTTAAGAGCTTTCAAAATGGCACCAATATAATAAAAGTCAAACAGCCTTGAGGGACTAGTTAACATTTGTGCATGCATGCGTGTGCATGTATGCATGTGTTCATCGCTTGTGATAGCAGAAATCCATTAGTCTAGATTTAACCTAATTAAGCATTTCAGTTACAACAGTAAGTGAGCTTTATTTTAATATTAATTATTATAAATTTTCATGTAGCCTTAGACTTTTATTCCTCACTAATTCAATTAACTCTGTTATGTTTGACAGGTTAAGATACTTAATTCTTACAAAATTAGTTGTTTAATTTTGCATATAAAAAATGCAATTCAAATATTTCCTCATTTAATCATTTTTTAATATAAAATGTAAGTCATTTTTTCCTTGTAAAAAACATTGAAAGGTTCCAGCTTTTCTTCATTTGCTGCTTAATTCATACATGAAGTCCTCACTTTGCCTTAATGCAATGCAGGGATAAAAATGTAATGATTTTATGTAGATATAACAGACATAAAAGAGCAATTGTAGGCATTCAGTATGCTTTCTTTTAGCATTTATGCACTTTTCAATAATTCTACTAACATATTTTACTTGAGTAATGTCTACAAAACCATGCTTTCAAATTAGGGATTGCCAAATACATTTAGGTCTGATAATATATCATCTGAAACAGGAGTATTCTGTTATTATATTACCAGTTAAAAACCCTGCAAATCAGTGCCGGTACAATACACACAGAGAAGAAAAACAAACGCAGCTGCAACAAGCTTAAAAGAGAGTAGATGACGTCACTAGTATAATTTTTTCCACTGTCTCAGAGGAGAATAACACAATTGTTGTTTTCAAAATATGTGCTGCAAGTATTCTGAGAGGAAGGAAGTAAGCCCTCAGGTATTAACACAGGGAACCTGAGAAGTCATCACAGGTACTGATGTTTTAAAGGAAATTTAAAGGTGTTTTAATGAAGTATGATGTCTGAATACATTGTCTGTTACTGTGTGTATGTGCGTGTATCAGTCTTTGTCCACTGTCTATCATCTGTCACTCTTTCTCTCCCTCACTCACTTTCCTCCACCACCTCCTTTCCTTTCCTGCAAGTCTCCTAAGCACTGACCTGTTAACAGTGTTGACACGGCCACAGCTAACACTGGCTTTGTGCTGTTTTAAATTAATCCTGCTCATAAGAGCGCCGTCTAAAGCTAAAATGTGGGAGCCTGCTTGTGTGATAACGCTGCTGGCACTTCAGAGCTTGGGTACAAGGGATGTTTGTCGTTCCCACACTGAACTTGGCATGATTTTGTGCTTCTGGCCACGGTGGAAGAACAAAGTGAAAACACTGTTTGAAATGTCTTCCTGGTTCGTCTGAACATGAAGGTACAGATGGAGCAGTCTCAAAAATAATAAATACCTGAAACTCCCTGCAGGTACCCGACAAATCAGATGGTAAATGCAGACTTTCGAAACACGTCAGGACAGCTATGAAGATGAGTGAACACTGTGCTGACAGTCCAAGGCTGCAGAAAGCTGCGTTTGGTGCAGAGAAACAAGAAGTTTATCATTTTTGATTATCTGTTTCCATGTGATTAAACCTCTTTGTGTTGTAGACTCACAAAGTGTCATAAGAATGAGTGTTATTGCTCTTTCTCCTTATGCATAATGAAATAGCTAGGGTTTACAGTTACAGACAATCATGCAGAGGTTCCTTAAAGACAAGCTAGATAGCAGAAAAGAAGAAGGCACTGTCTTTTACGGAGGCAGATGGCCTGTAGGAGTGGAACAACGACATTGTGAAAGCAGAGGTTACAGCCCGAGAGAGTAGGAGTGAATTAATAGGGCATGGCAGACGAGGCAGCACTGAGGGTCAATACATGCACCAATGAAAACATGCCCACATCACGAGAACACAGATGAAAATCCAGCACGGCCGCAATATGGATCCATGGTTACTGTGCACATGCTTCAAACATCATTTTTGGATGCATAATGAATGTTTTATCTTATCGATTGAATGTGCGGTTTAAAGATTACAGCCATGCCAGTGTGCCTGAGAGGCCGTACAGAGTGCACAGCAGTGTTTAAGGCTAAATCATAAAGTCAACAAGATAACTTAATTACATATAACTTTTAACATACTGATGTCTATGTTTACTACATTTACTGTGATTAACCCTGTAAAGCCTGAACCATCAAATAATAGCAATTTTCATATATGGGTTTTAATTTGTATCATATTTGATACATCAGACATTTTGGTGTAGATTTTTTGCTCAAAGTTTCTTATTTTTTAAACAAACTAAAACATACAAACAACATTTTTAGCATTTTATCAACTTTTGAGTTTCCTTCAAATTTTTCCCAAAGTAATTTCAAACCTAGAAATTATTTTCTTCCATATTGCTCGTCAACGTCATACATATTTTGTAGCAAAAAACCTAATTTATTGTAAATTTCTTCTCTGAATTGTTCAATTTTTAGTGGAATTAACTGAACAAAAGACAATTATTTATTAGGGAGCCATGGCGACATTCAACTAGTCATCAATCATCATGATACAGCAGGTTGCATATATAAAAATACAACAGACGTTATAAATATCCCAATTTTGACTCTAAATATACCTAATTATGTCATTTAAACGTGTTCTCAAATAATAGAAAGACTGTATGTTGCTTAATGGAATGAATAATGTATGAAATTTAATACAATTATGATTGACAGGTCTGCAAATCAACGTAGGGTGGAGGAGTTTGTAGATGAGTGGTGTATCTGTATGCTTTTTTAATGGCCCTTGCTCTTGTACACGCTGTAAAATAAAAAGATAAATGAAGGAAAACCTGTCATTTTCTCCTCATACACTAACCACTCTAACTTATACGACATTTGACATATTTCACAAAAGTTTTGCCTTAAAGTTGAAGAAAATTCAGCTTTTACCCTGTGTATTTTACCTCTCGCTTAGCTCTCTAATTTCACGTTCCTTTGCCCTACAACAGCCCTTTAATGCTAACTTTACAGACAACTATTGGACAATTTCTAAAGATGACCTTATAATGGCGCTCGAGGGACAGCTAGGTTACAACAACTAGTCCTGAGGGGGGCCTGAATGTCTGGCCCAATATTGTCACAACAGTTGTAGCAATATGTCATTCATAACCACAAATGTCAACTTACTGCTAGTGTTGGAAGAAAAAAAATCCTTGGAGCAGAGCAGTGCCAGTGAATACAACTCTGTTGGCAAGTGCTATACCTCTAAAATGCATTAGCTAAAGCTAATTAGTGGAACATGTTCCCCGGTGACATTTTCATCCCACTAATGCCAGTGGAAGCAGATGCACTTACTGTGATTCCATTGCTAATTGATATACAGATTCCTAAACCTGTTTGCCAAAGACACCACAGCAACAAAATCTCTTGCTTGTCTTACTTAATGGGAGGCTGTTTCACTAAAATGCTCTCCTTCTTGGTGGCTAACAAATCTGCTCCAGTCAGAGGCATCATCAAGTTTAGGAGCCAGAACTTTAACAACTTTAAGTAAAAGTTCTAGCTTCGAGTTGTCTGTCAGTGTTTCCCATAGAAAGTGTATCATTGGCCAGGATAAAGGATCTATATGTGCACTGGTAATATTTTAAAAAATGTCTTAGCAAATCAAGTAAGCCTGCATTCCAAAGTACAAGTTGTACAGCAGTATCTGAATGTTATTCAAGAGACTCGTGTCTGTGTTTCTCTGCAGTGTTTGACTGTCAGCAGACCAGTTTGTAACAGCACCATAAACCTGAGAGGTAGGGTGAAGACAAACTGACAAACCACAGATGGCTTTGTTTTTTCTTAAGTTCAAATGGTAAAAATAAACCAGGTAAAATAAAGTTCCTTCCAGGTGATGCTGAGATAAAGTGTCAAACATTCCAATCACGTTATCCTTAACTCCAAGTGAATGTGTGCACCAAATTCCAAGACTTTACCTCGAGGTGTTTCTGAGATATTGAGTTTTCTGTCACAAGAACTGGACAGACAGATGGACAAACCCCCAGAAAAACAGTGTCCCTTAAGCCACAGTTGTTGCTGAGGCTTGGGCATAGAGAGCTTCAGATGGTGGGTTCCTGCTGCAGGTTTACTTTAGATATCAGTATCTTCTATGAAATAACTTTGGAAGACTTGTTTTTATTGTCCATGGCGTTTTAATTAGGTATGGGCATTGATTTTCGAATATTCGAATATTCTTTCATTTTGAAAAATCGACCGTATTTGCAAACAGAAGAAGAAGAGTGCAAACTGCATTAGATGGCGAGAGAAGAAGAAAACCTTAGCCACAGCCACGGTGATTTTCTCCGTTTCTGAATCTCACACTTAGACTGTATAAAATATGGACGTAGTATCCGTGACATCACCCATCTGTTTCTGAAGCGCTGTTTTGAGGCCAATCGGCGGCGGCAGCTATATTGCTGCTGTCGAGCAAGGCGGGCTTTGAGCCTCCTAGCCAACAGCTACAGTATTCCCGCCTGTCAATCAAGTCAGCTGTGCCTCTCAAAGTAGAAAACTCATCATCTTAATATCTTCGAAATCACTGTGTTATGAAAAAATTCACCTCCTGTACAGTGTGTGCCGATGAGCTATCCAGACTACACTTTTTTTTTGTACCAGGCTGTAAACATGTTTAATTCTACTGTAAAGTTTGTCTTTTTTGAATGGGTGTGTATGTGGTTTCCAGCCTCAAGTGGACACTCAAATAACTGCAGTTTTTAACATTTCCGCATTGGCTTCAATTCTTGCGGCCGCAGGTTGCCACTTGGTTTTAATGAATGAATTAGGGCTATTTTTGAGCATGTATTGTTCTGAAATATGTCACTTATATTCAGTGTGACTCAATCTTTTACTCCTACTTCACTCTATGTTTAATTTGTAACAATTCTAAGTTCTGCAAAACTTTTTAGCCCCAGTTTTATAAGTAACATTTAAATAAACTGTATTATTATATAGTATATAGGATCTAAAGAGAATACACAGATGCCTCATCCAGAGATGTGGGACTTCACTAAACACACCGTCACAGCTAAGACGCCATCCTCAGCTCATGTGCTTCAGTACTTAAGCCAGAATATTCCAGGTGAGGCAAGGTGAAAAGGAAAACAAGCCTTCAGTGTTGCCTTCAGGGACAAACATTACAACTTTTAACAGAGCCAAAGAGAGATATTAAGAGTCTATAATTAAAATAATGCAGCATAATAAAAACTCTAAAATGAAACTTTTTATAGCAGCAGTAAAAAATAACGAGCCCACTCAACAATAAAAGTATTCAGTGTTGGAGTGCAGGTTGTAATAAAAGTCACATAACTGGACAGGAAATAATAAAGAGGATTAAATCAACTATTGTGCTGCTGACAAAATGTTAATACTCTGACTGTAAAGCACAGAAAGAAGACAGTTCATTTTCTGGTGCTTGATTTTGAGGCATACAACTACCGAGTTATTCATCTCTCTTACCCACAGAAGTAGTGATGTAACAGGAAACCTTGGACATGAGGTACGATTAAAACCAGTGGGATGAAAAATTCATATCAGTACTCTTTTTAATCAGCATGTGGCGCTGTCTGCAGTTGACTTTCCACATCACTTGCATCAGTAGCTAAACAGAGAGACCTGCAGATGTAGCAGCAGAAAATTAAGGTTTTAACAGTTGAAGATGCATCACCCATGTTTCACATGCATAAACAACGATACCCTGGCGGCCTGCCAAAATATATTTTATGACCATTTTAGCATTTTCTCTATTTCATTCATTTGAGATTGCCACCCGACATCCTTAAACTTCTCCACATCTTTTCTGCCGGTAACAGACAGAGAGAGATGCAGCAGGCCATGTAGCAGATACATAAAAGACAACATCACAACAATGTAAGAGCTCATGCCTCCTCTGAAGTTCCACAGCGTCCACATCTCTGCAGACTTCTAGTCTGTGAACACCACAGCGTTGGTAAAGAAGGCCCAGCAGCGGTTACACTTCCTGAGGGTGCTCAGGTAGGAACATCTGAACACACAGCTGCTGGTGACCTTCTATCATTCCTCAATTGAGAGCCTGCTGACCTACGCTGTCACGTTGTGGTACTCCAGCTGCACTGAGGCCGACCAGAAGAGGCTGCAGAGGGTGGTTAACACAGCACAGAAGATCATCGGCTGCCCTCTGCCCTCCCTAAGTGACATCTACAGCTTCCGCTGTCTCAGCAGAGCCAGGAACATGCTGAAGGACACCACTCATCCTGGTTTCCACCTCTTTGACCTGTTGCCCTCTGGCCGACAGTACAGGTCTATACAGTCCAGAACCAACAGACTAAGGGACAGCTTCTTCCCCAAAGCTGTCATCATACTCAACTCAAACCTGCACTGACAAAACCCGGACTGATAACACTTCCCCCATACAATAACTACCTCCACTCTCTGTGCAATATTCGTTATTCATTTATTTATTCATTCAACTACCCTGCACTGATATCTTGTCTTGCCGGTTTTTGTCTTGTCTTTGTTTTCTTTGTGCAACAACATCTACCTCTTGTGTTGTTATATTATATTGTGTGTGCACTTTAAAGGAGCTGCTCTCCAAAATCTCATTTGTACTATGTACAATGAAAATAAAGGCTTTCAAGTCAATTCAATTCAATTCAATTCAATTCAATTCAATTCAATTCAAGGAGTTATGCAAACATTTTTACCATTATCCTATTTTTAGCTATTATTTTACCTCATATCTTAAGAATCTAAGAGAACATGCAGATTTCGCCTAATGGTTAAGTTGTACACCAAAGTAGCTAGCGGCTCATGTTCAAATCTGACCTGCGAGTCTGCGACCCCTTCCCATATGTCATTCCCCCACTATATCTCCTAGTTTACACCTCTATCCACTGTCCTCTTCTCTCTTATAAAGGTGTAAAAACCCCAAAAATATAACTTAAAGGGGAAAAAAATAATCAAATTCTCATGTCCTTTCAAAATAAAAGCACAGTTGTTATCAAAGCAGGGAATAACTAACCTGGATGTAAGGCAGTAAAAAAAAGGCAAAATAAAAGCATCACTTATAATAGCAAATATATTTTTTGCACCACTTCTTCTTTTACATAATAACTAAATTTATTGGTAACATTCTCAATTCTTAACCATAATTGTGCTTTACTTTGGGACAAAGCTTTGAAAATGTTGCAGCTCCTTTTTCCTTTTCAAAAATGTCATAAAATGACATACAGCTATTAGTCAGATGTCAGAGATGAACTTTAACATTTTATTTATTTATTTATTTTGCATTTCCAAACATAGCAGCCGCATCCACTTTGCCACATTCTGTCACATAATAAAAATGTTTGAAAAGCTGTCCCACTTTGTTATTGTAACGGCGGCCCTGTCACAATGCCGTCACTCAGAATGATGCTGCACTGCCACGTACCTCTGAGGCTTTGGTCCTGATTCAAAGAGGATAACAACCCTGGGCCATAACTAAAGAAAAGGACACCGAGGTTATGTGGACTATTTTCACAAGGCTCATTTTTACCACTTGAGAAATACACAAAAAAAATTCAGTAGCGAGTTGAGAACGGAACCCCAAAATACATCAATGACAAAAACAGATGAGAAGGCCATAGTGAGGCTGTCGGGATGGTGATTTCTTCAATGTTTCCTTCTTTTCCTTTACCTCCCATTCCTTCTCTCTCTACTTCAATAGGCTTAGCTGCTTATTTGTCACATTTACATTTGAAAACCCCATGTCTCACCAGCATTATAAAGGCAGGCCAGAGGACACTGTCGCTCTTTATGTGACAGCTAAAGTAGCCATTAGGAAGCTGAAAAGAGACTGAAGTTAATCAGTGTTCTGTAACGGTGAGTTTTGGGAAGTTGGGAAACTGCTGTGCATATAGGATTCAAAGTTCTCGACTGGGACAGTTGCCAATTCATTATATTTGATTCAAAGGGGGACAGAGAAAAAGGTTTGATGAGCGCCACACAAGGTGAGTCTCTTTTAACGAGCTGGCTTGTTATATAACTTCCTGGACATTATCTTCTTCCACGTTGGCTGCCAAAACCAGTGACATGGAGCGTCCATTATATTCACAAAGGGAGACATCTATACGTCAAACACTGATACGCCTTAACAGACCGAACAGAGCAGCATTATGTGATGGCCTCAAAGGGAGAAGGTCTGGAAAAAAAATCTGTCTATGGAAGACTACGCATTTCATATTTCTAAAAAGCCCTGGCCTGTGTTTAATATTTAATCATCGGAAATGCTCGGTGCACTTTAATCATGATGACAAGAACCTTCCATCAATTACACACAATCGATGGTAGACCTGTCCATCCTGAGGAGGGAGAGAGAGCTACATGATCCATGGACACAACGGTAGATGTGAAGAAGGTCAATATATAATCAGCTTTCTTGGGAAATACTTCTACAGAGAGTTATTGAAGTATGAATTAAGGGAAGGTCAACAACTAGAGTAGTTTGAGAAGTTGTTAATACGGCGATGAGAACACTGACACAGGACTTCCACCAGGTCTGTGTCCGGTCCGTCTCCAATCCATTGCGGTCCGGCTCCATGCGCTCTCGTCCGTCAACACCCACCGGTTGTGTTTTTGGAACCCAGCACAGAGCAGGACCACCAGACAGCTGGAGTCATGTGACCGAGGTTTTCCCATGGCAATCACTCCTCCTCCTCTCCTCGCCCATGTGGTCTTTATCAGCCTCTGAAAACCTCTGACTTGATGACTACAGGCCTGCCTCCACTCTAAGTGAAATTCATTTGTCATAGTTAAGTTAAAAACAATCTATCGATAACACAGAGTGTTTTATTCTGAAAATTAACCAGGTTTTTATTTTGTTTTGGTGCCTGACTTCCTGTCCCGCTCCATCTGCTCTGTGCTGAATTGATGCATCGTGCTCCAGTGTCCAGCAAATATAGGAGTCTTGCGTATCTGATCCTTTGCATTCCAACCTGCCAGATCAGACACACAGCCAGAATGCAACGGAGTGGATCCAGTGGGAGTTAACACATTGACTAGAATTGAAACCTATAAGATCCGGTGCCGTGAAGGATCGGAAATGGATCTGGTGGAATTCGGCCTTGAGGTAGATGTTTGTTAATGCAAAGAGAGAGAAGTAACAGGCACTCCTCTTTTCAGGCACAAGCTTGGAGACAAAAATACTTTTCATTAGAAAACTACTGTGTCAGTCTGTTTGTTTGTTACTTGCAAACTTGTCATTTGGCTTTTTTTATCTGTGGTTCAAGGCTAATGATGTTACCTAAAATGAGATGAGTTGAAACATGTCGCTCATCGCGCTGCACCACGTCAAATCTGACACCTAGAAATTTCACACCTCGCTAATTTTCCACAAAACAGATGAGCACAAATGACGTAATTATATGAATAATAGCGAATGAAAATCTTTACAAAGCTTCATTATTTATCTTTTAGACTGACAGATGCTCTTTTTGTCTTCCAGTGTTCCTCTATCTCCGCTCTTCTCTCTCTTTTCCACTCTGCATCTGTGTCTTTCCTCTGCCTCCTCCTGTCTCTGCCTGACTCAGGCGTTGCCTCAGTCCAAGTCAGCGCTGCAGTAATCAGCTCTACGGCGCAACTGTGACTGTCAAACTAGAAGTAGCTTGAGACAAAGAAGCTAAACAGACAAAAACCACTTGAGTCAGAAGTTGCATTCAAACTTTTTGCTCTGAATTCCCAAGTAGCTAAGTGGGCCATTTGCATGTGTGTGTGTGAAGTTCTGTATATTATTTATGTGTGTGCGTTAGTGTGTGTGTGTAATATTAATGGGTGGAAAATGTAGGCAGAAGTTGCAACCACCTGCACATTAAGAGAACATTAGTGAAGTCTCTGCCACAGTGTAAAGTCATGAAGTTCAGTATGGGTTTGCAGAAAGGAAGAGTACACTGTGGATTAGCTACAGGCACCAGAGGGGGGAATGAGAACATCAGGTCCCGACCCAGTTGGTGGCTTTAGTTCAGTATTGGGCAGTGAAAATATTCCCCTGAGGGTGACAGAAGAATTTCAGCTTTCTGGAAGAAGTCAAGCTCAGGGCAAAGTCTGACCCAGTTCTCAAAGGGCACACTATCACAATGAACTCAGCGAGTGCACAAGTGGGAAGATCATCCATAAAATAGCAGATGTAAAAAATTGAGTTGTATTATTTAGATGGAATGGCTGATGCCAGGCTTCAAGAGCACTGGTTGATACAATTGCCAAACACACTGACACCCAAAAATCATTAAGAGGAACTTTAGAGAAAACTACTGGACAGAGGAAGCTTGAGCTAAACGTCACATCTGAAGATATCTGAGGATTGCTGTGAGACTGTGACACCAACTCCAGAGGGGAGAAGGGTGTCTAAGCCAATTTTTGAGTCCAACCTAAAAGGCTTTTTGTGTCACATGGATCAGATCACTACTCTCTTTGCCTTATAAACGCTGTTTAACTTCCACTGTGTGAAGGATATGTTGAGTAGCTTATGTGTTAAAGGATTGAAGATATTGAGTGCCTTTGCAGGGACTTGAGTATCCCAGTTTTGATCAGGTTTTTTAAGTATCCTGTTTTTGCGTTTGTGCAAACCCAGATATACCTTTTTCCAAGTTTTGGGAAACTGGATTTTGCTTCCTGAGAAACTCCAAATAAAAAGGGGGAGCTGTGGCATGTATACCACTTACCCTGGTTTCTAAAAACAGCCAACCACCTGCTCAGGTGACGTACTAGCAAAACCAACATGGTGGCATCTTACTTCTGGAGCAACTAAGAAGCTCTCTCCTCCTGTTGCTGGAAATGAGGTGGATATGCTTCATCTGCAATGCCATGTTGGCATTTAATCATGCTGAGCCCACAAAAAGACACAGTGCTCTCATTTTTCTCAAGATTTCAAAATTTGCTGTTGTATGTGTTGTAAAAACAAAACATCACAGGCGCCTCTGCAAATCAGATACACTAATCAGAAACGTGGGTACAAGTATTAATCATAATAATATAATGAAGAATAACCAGGTTTCTCTGTGTGCATGTTAACACCATACACTGAATATAATTAAAATCAGGATAAGGCTCATAACCTGGATACTCAAGCATTTGAATGCACTCTTGGGTAAAAAAAACCTTTTGTGTAAAGGATGAAAGCTTCATGTGTTCAATTCAAGTTGCAGAGGTTCCTCTCAAAGCAAAGTCAATTTGGCTCGAGTGTGATCCTGCCTTAATCAACTCCATAGAAATACAGTATACGAAGCTGGGCCTGACCCTGGACAAGAAAAGAGCATTTTTGGCTGGACTTACGGCTGGAAAAAACTAGTCGCCATACGTTGGAAACCTCCACACTCACTCTCTTTCCGAGCATGGGTTCTAACTTATTTGGACATTGTTTATTAGGAGTTGTCAAAAGCCAGAGTCCACAGAGCTAAAGCCTCTGCTATACAGGCTTGGTATTCACTTCTAACAAGCCTCCCTGGGTTTCAGGTGTAATATGTAACTGAGGTTTGTAGTTCTGGATCCGAGGAATGGGTGGGTTTTATTTGGGTTTTTATTTTTATTTTTATTTTTTTCTTATTATATTAATTTATTATGATTATTACTATCATTATTATTTTATTTTAATTGGGTATTCATGGTATTTGTATATAAGCCTTTGTATGGGTATGTGAATATGTACTCTATTTTTTGTAATGTCCATATGTCTATCCATACTTTATTTTTCTGTATTCTTTGTATTTTATGGAAAGAAAAAATAAAATAAAATTTGATCACAAAAAAGAAATACAGTATACGCTTTATTTTTATTTTTACTATTTTATTTTTATTTTTATTATTATTATTATTATTATTATTATTATTATTATTATATATATTTTTTATATATAATTTTTATATATTTTGTATTTACATATATATGTTTATTTTTTCTTTATTTTCCTTATTATATATATATTTTGTATTTCTTCATTACATAGTTGGTAAGAAATGTAGAAATTGAGTGTCAAGCTGTGAAAAATCAAAATAAACAGTTAAAAAAAAAGAAATAAAGTATAAGCTAGTATCAGTGTTTCATATTTCTATATCAGCAGATGTCTTGCATCTGGGGATTTCAATAAGTCTTTTACAGCATATCTCTTATCCATTATCTCGTATTAAAAGAATCATTGATTGTACTTAAGACTTTAAAACTAATATAAAAATCCTCCACACTTGTCTTACTGGTGCTATTGCTGATTTTTTTATTATTTAAAGTACTTTAAATGCCTTTTGCCTAAACAAACTCAGTTGTTTTCTTAAGAGATCTTCAAACACGTTCTCATGTAACTTGTGTGTCGTTGGTGAAATACTGACACCACCAGTAAATGTACAGCAAGCATATAAGGATGGGAACCTTAGCCTTCAGCTGAGATAATAATAAAGGCTCTCACTATTATAGTTTTTCATTGTGGATCAATTTAAACAGGATTATGCAAACAGCAACCTCCTGCAGCCAAAACAGTATGTTCCTCTTAATGTCATGAAGTGTGAATCCTCCTCATAAGCCTTTGAAGTCGGCCACAGTCAGAACTTCCCTCCTCCTGACACACCCACGTAGGCATCCAGCCACCCCTTAACTGTAACAGCACCCCAGTATTATTATATCTATTTTCATGTATGTGGACATGTAAATACTGGATAATGGATGAGGCCTCATAGTAAACAGTACCCGTGCCCCCTCCTCCTCTTCCCGCCTTTATAAATGATTCAGGGTGTCACCAGATAAGGAGGGGGCAGCCTCATTACCAGACCAAAGGACTTGTTGCTACATCTGAGCCCGCTTGCTGCTGGGAATAATACGCCTCTCATGTGAGGTGCACTGCAGGATCGAGTGACTGAGATGAAAGGCGCTCATATGCAACACAACCTTTTATATTTCACCGGCACATTCCTGTACTGTTATTATGATGGAACAAGACAGACTCATATGCTTTCTGCTTTAGTTGTAGATGCTGTTAAGGATGCACTCTAGAAAACCTCTCCATCCAACTATCACCAACCACAGTCTAAAACCACCAACTATTCTATTTTCTATAGTCTATTTTCTTCAACAAGAAGTGAGTCTAACTAAAAGTGAAAGGAATGAAGCTCACCATGGGTACTGAGGAGGAAAGACGATGTCTCGAGGGAGCTGGCATGGGGTTTCCGCAGGAACACTCTGACACAGGTCATGTTGGAGTGAGCATGCTAGCTGCCACTGCAGACGAGATTGGGTTCAGGCACTATGGGGAAGAGAGGAGAGGAAACTTGATGCTTGTTTGTGGGTGTATGTGTCTGTGTGTTTATGCAGGCGGAGAACGATAGAAAATGGTTAAAAATTGTTCTTTAAAAGTTGCACGTTATGTTTTAGACAACAGAAGGGTGCGTCCTTTTTTGAAAGTCTCACAAGTACAAAGACTCAACCTGTTTGTTTTCCAAGCATCTTGTTATATGTAAGTGGTCAAGGCTTGATCACAGTTCTCAATTTTAGATGCAGACTATATACAATTAAATGTGAACATACATTTTTTTATTGATTAATTAACTTACCTTGCATGTTAAAATACACACAAAATACAGTATTTCTACTGGTGCATCTCAAAAAATGGAATATCGTGAATTTTCGGACAGTTATTTAAGACAGCAAACATTTTATATATTCTAGACCAGGGGTTCCCAAACTTTTCAGCCCGCGACCCCCAAAATATAGGTGCCAAAGACTTGCGACCCCCACTGTCCCTCAAAGTGATTTAATGTGGTTTCATTTAGCTGGTCTAGAGAAAATTAGCCTACCTATATGAGCATGTGGATGTGTTTCCTGTGCTGTTATGAATTAACCTGCTGCTACTGATGCTTTTGATAATTAACTGTTCACTAACCCTAAACTTAGGAGTCATCTGGCAAAAAGAAAGGCAGAAAACTCATTACATTTTCTATTTTCAAGGTTTTAATTCAAGTTTAGCTACTATTTTTCGACCCGACCCACACTTTGGGAACCGCTGTTCTAGACTTATTCCATGTAAACTAAAAATGGTTTAATATTTTACTTTGATATTGTACTTATATATTATACTTTGCCAGTCCATAGGGACTTGGCTAAGGAACCTGAGGGGTTCAAGTCCCAGTAAGGACCAAGTTTGGAAATTAGACTGGTTGATGGAGAAATGCTCGTTCGTTGGCCTGGGCCCTGCCAAGGCAAGGCACCGAACCTCCAACTGCTTGGGGGAGCGCAGCATTCTCACTCTGACATCTTTCTATTAATGCATATCCATAGCATGAGTGTGTATATCACTATGTGTGTCTATTAATGATGGGAAGTGAGGGTTAGGGTTAGGGTTAGGGTTGTGATTAGTGTTCCGGTTAGGGTTATGATTAGGGTTAAGATTAGGGTTAGGGTTAGGGTTAGGGTTAGGGGTTAGGGTTAGGGGTTAGGGTTAGAGTTAGGGTTCGGGTTAGGATTGGGGTTAAGATTACGGTTAGGGTTAGAATTAGGGTTATGATTAGGCTTAGGGTTAGGAATTTTGTTTAGGGTTAGGGTTAGGGTAAGGGTTAGGATTAGGGTTAAGATTAGGGTTAGGATTGGGGTTAAGATTAGGGTTAGGGTTAGAATTAGGGTTAGGGTTAGGGTTAGGATTAGGGTTAGGGTTAGGATTAGGGTTAAGATTAGGCTTAGGGTTAGGAATTTTGTTTAGGGTTAGGGTAAGGGTTAGGATTAGGGTTAGGGTTAGAGTTAGGGTTAGGGTTATAATTAGGGTTAGAGTTAGGGTTAGGGTTATAATTAGGGTTATGATTAGGGTTAGGGTAAGGGTTAGGGTAAGGGTAAGGGTTAGGATTAGGATTAGGATTAGGGTTAGGGTAAGGGTTGTGATTGGGTCAGGGTTAGGGTTGTGTTTAGGATTAGGGTTGGGGTTAGAATTAGGGTTCGGGTTAGGGTTAGGGTTATGATTAGGGTTAGGGTTAGGGTTGTGCTTAGGGTTAGGGTTAGGGTTATGATTAGGGTTAGGGTTATGATTAGGGTTAGGGTTAGGGTTACGATTAGGGTTAGGATTAGGGTTAGGATTAGGGTTAGAGTTAGGATTACGGTTAGGATTAGGGTTAGGGTTAGGTTTGGGTTAGGGTTAGGGTTATGAATAGGGTTAGGGTTAGGGTTAGGGTTGGGGTTAGATTAGGGTTAGGGTTAGGGTTATGGTTAGGATTAGGGTTAGGGTTAGGGTTGGGGTTGGGTTAGGGTTAGGGTTGTGATTAGGGTTAGGGTTGTGATTAGGGTAAGGGTTAGGGTTAGAACCAGAACCAAACTCATGCAAACAGAACCAGAACCAATCTCAAGCAAACAGAACCAGAAGCAAACTCAATTAAACAGAACCAGTACCAAACTCAAGCAAACAGAACCAGAACCAAACTCAAGCAAACAGAACCAGAAGCAAAAGCAAACAGAACCAGAACCAGAACCGAACAAGAACCGAACAAGAACCGAACAAGAACCGAACCAGAACCGGAACCAAACTAAAGCAATCCGAACCAGAACCGGACCAGAACCGAACCAGAACCAAACGGGACCGAACCGGAACCGAACGAGAGCCGAACCAGAACCGAACCAGAACCAAACTCAAGCAATCAGAACCAGAACGAGTAGCAAGCAGAACCAAACCGAACCAGAACCAAACTGAACCAAAGCAGAACCGAACCAGAGCCGAACCAGAACCGAACCAGAACCGAACCACAATCAGAACCAAACTCAAGCAATCAGAACCAGAAGCAGAACCAGAACCGAACCCGAACCAAACCGAACCAGAACCAAACTGGACTGATGCAGAACCGAACCAGAACCAAATCAGAAACAAACCAGAACCAAACCAGAACCGAACCAGAACCAGAACCGAACCGAACCAAAACCAAAACCGAACCAGAACAAAACTCAAGCAATCAGAACAAGAACCAAAAACAAACTCAAGCAAACAGAACCAGAACCAACTCAAGCAAACAGAACCAGAACCAAACTCAAACAGAACCAGAAC